>NC_048314.1:22727994-22920647 GCF_013100865.1 Trachemys scripta elegans
TTAATTGGCCTCTCAGAGTTGGTAAGACAACTCCCACCTGTTTATGCTCTCTGTATGTGTGTATATATATCTCCTCAATATATGTTCCATTCTATATGCATCCGAAGAAGTGGGCTGTAGTCCACGAAAGCTTATGCTCTAATAAATTTGTTAGTCTCTAAGGTGCCACAAGTACTCCTGTTCTTTTTGCGGATACAGACTAACACGGCTGCTACTCTGAAACCTATTTTAACACCATCCCCACCACCCCGAATGCCTAAAAAAATTAGCCACTTTGTCTGTGGGCTATCAAAATTCAGCTCTTAGATTACAGGCTCCTCAGGTAACAATTAACATGTGGAACTCATTGTCACAAACAATCACTGAGGCCAAGTACTTAGTAGGATTACACTTTTATGTGGCTATTGAGACCATCCACACTTCCATTAGACATGATTGATTGATTTGTATAAGGGATACAATTCCTCATGCTTTAGGGGCATAAGCCAACTTGTAACCATCAGTGGTTGGGGGAAGTTCCCCAATGGTCAGGTTATTTCATCAAGATCCCTGGCAGGATTCTCTTGCCCCTTCCTCCAAAGCATTGAGTACTGACCCCGACAGACTAGAAAGACCAGCGGTGTGAGCTGGGTGTGGCAATTCTGATGTAATAAAAACCCAGCTGATCCAAGTTATTTACAACTACAACAAGCCATATATTTAGCACAGAATGGAATGCAACTGCCCTTTCATTAACAAGGCTGCAAAATCTGCCGAACAGTTTCTGCACCAGTCTCACATCCAGACATAACACAGAAAGGTGGGCTGTACTCACTTTGGCCTGGTCCCCACTAAGTCCCCACTTTGGACTAAGGTACGCAAATTCAGCTACGTTAATAACGTAGCTGAATTCGAAGTACCTTAGTCCGGACTTACCGCGGGTCCAGACGCGGCAGGGAGGCTCCCCCGTCGATGCCGCGTACTCCTCTCGCCGAGCTGGAGTACCGGTGTCGACGGCGAGCACTTCCGGGATCGATCCCAGAACATCGACTGCCTGCCGCCGGACCCTCCGGTAAGTGTAGACGTACCCTTGGATGCAGCAGCTCTAAGGATGGGTAGGTATTAACCAAACTCAGGCCAAATCCCGAGAAGAGGGCTGGGGAGTGAGCAGGAAGTAGAAGAGAAAACGCCAGACAAATCAGAGATGGTTTTCTTTAGTTAAGAGACCAGGCCTCCTCCAAACGCCACTGAAGTCAATAGATTCCCACTAATTCCAATGCACTTGGGATCAGGCCCCCTTTGTTTTGGGCACTCCACTGAACTTACATCTATTACGACCTTGAGGCATAATGCAGTTGTGTTTTATTCACCAAATTCCTAAAATATATTTAAACATGTCATGCACTCTTCCTATTACATTAACCTCTAAAAACACACTGGTCAAGTTGTTCAGCATCAAAATAAAACTGTTTAATTAACTTTACCAGTTGTCCCATGCTCTAGGTCTCATTTTAATCATTCCACCTGATCTACTGCATTTAAAATAAAAGTAGATTAAATCTTTCAGTTGTAGAACAAGGCATAAAATTGCCCTAAAAGAAAAAAAACCCCAGTCCTCGAGAGGGTGGGAAAGATTGCCCAACTGTACCATAAAAATAAACCAGGTCTGTACACAAAATCCAATAGCTTCAAGTTATGGCCCCCTGAAAAGCAGAGGAAGGGAAGGATATTTAACTGAAATGCTGCCTACGACCCGGCACCGACTGCTCCAGCCACTAATACTAAGGGCACCAGAGATCAATGAGGTGCAGCAGGAAAGCAGCGAACAGCACACACGTGGCATACTGCGGTGCTCTTTACGGCTCATGCTCGCACGCCCTCTGCTATGAATAATAAAATGTAAATACTCCGATTAAGCCACGGATTTGGGATCTCAGTTCTTCTGTGCTGCTCCCAAACAAAGAAACTAAAACCTTGCTTTCCGTTACCAATGTACATTTGCATATGCGAAAAAGTTTGAATTACAAGACCATGGTTTATTATTTTTTCAAGCCCTCACTTAATCTTAGAAACAGAACTCTAAGCAGCTGTTTCCCCTCTAAATTACCTTCCTGCTGGCCCTGCAGACAATATTTGAAGTTGGCATTTTTAATATTGCAAATCCACACTGGTTACTTTGCACATCTGCCTTTCAGACGGTTTAAACATTAATGAGCCTTCACTTACATGCATTTTCTAGCATGTCAGTCTCCCTGCCTCAATGATTTTGTGCATTTTTTCTTTTAAACAAAGGGATAAGATTAAAAGGGAAGCTAAGAACTCTGTGGCCATTTGTCAAAGAACCTAAAGCAGACTACTAGATTCTGCAAAAGCTGTATAGAGTCCTACTACATCCTTCATTCATAGTACACATCTGCCACTGGACCCACTTGTGTTCTGTTCCAATAGGGCTACTGAATGCAAGTAGAGGCAGCTGCTTCCCTCCTGTTTAATTAGTGATTTTATCAAAGAACATCTTACTAAGAACACTAGGATATTAAAAGCTTGTTTAAGTCTTGTGAAGCCTTCTGGTTGGGAACATGGAACACAAACAATCTTGCAGATCCTCTTATTGTATGCCCTCAGTCCTGTAGGTATTGTTGGTTCTAAGACTGGCAAAAGTGACATGTGTACCATAAATTCCTCATGTTTTTGGCTTTGGGCAAACAAGGCTTTATGCTTCAGTTAACAAAGGGGCCTGTTAAAATGTAGGGATGAATCATGGAACTATTCACACAACTGTTATCTGCCTGAAGGAGACCAGGGTTAGACTCTCACACTTAACTAACGCATAGATACTGGAATCAAATGCAACTTACAAAAGGCACAAAAGAGCTAAATGCAGATTCTATATACATCTCTACCCTGATATATCGCAACTCAATATAACACGAATTCGGATAGAATGCGGTAAAGCAGTGCTCCGGGGGGGCGGAGCTGCGCACTCCGGTGGATCAAAGCAAGTTCGATATAACGCGGTAAGATTTTTTGGCTCCCAAGGACAGCGTTATATTGAGGTAGAGGTTTACCTGGATAAAGATGTTTTACACACAAACGTGTTCCCAAGTTATTTTCATTGCTCTGGATGATGGGGAAAAGAGTGTGGGGGATATCAAGCGCATTCATGACATTAGTAAACAGAGATAACAACAAGGAGAGTAGGATTGCCAGGTATCTGGTTTTCAACCGGAAAGTTGAAATAAAAGGGAGAATAATCAACCTGTGCCAGCCCCTGCTCAGCCAGGTCCCCCTCCTACCTGCATCTTGAGGGCAGGCAGGCAGCAGGCTGTGTGTTGGGCTGCGGCTCCAGACCTAGCCGCGGAGCAGAGGGACCCCAGCTGGGGGGTGGGGGGGGGGGAAGGGGAGCATGCGAGGAGGAAGGGGGGGGGGGAGGAGAGCGACGGGGGGAATTTTCAGAAATTAGAAAGTTGCCAACTCCAGAGGAAAGAGAAATATAAAGGGAGTTCAGCGAGGTTAGAAATAAGAAAAAGTTTGTTCATCACAGGAAAATGCACTGATACATCTGGGGAAATAATCTGAGAAGGTACCTAAATGAGGAAGAAACCCAGAAAGCAATAATGCCCAGAAAAGATCTCTGAGATGTTAGTGGACCAACTGGAGATGGCAGCTGCATGTGGCAGAGGCCTGGAACTCAGAAGGACCAGGTTCTATTTCTATTTCCAGCTGTAGGTGTAATCTTGGACAAGTTAATTAATGTCTCCATTTCCCTATATATAAAAGGGCAATAATATTTGCTCACCTGTATGTACAAAGCTTCAAGATACATAGCAACTTTCATTTGAGTGAGTGCAAAATATTGTGAGTTTGCAGTGAGACATGGTAAAAAAAAGAAAAAAGTCCCCTTCCGTTTGTGAGTACATGTACAGTCCAAAATATCACATCACATCGCAAGGAGAGACTAGTGCCCTCCTAAGCACCATAAATGTTATTGTTATTATAGCAGAATTATATGTCTGTCTGCCGAAATACCAGAAAAAGACTGACAAGCTGAAGGGAGTTCACTGAAGAAAAACACAAATTTTCAAATGACCCGGATGGAGGCTTTGAGAGAAAATTTTAAAAGCTCAGGGTAAGAGCTTGGCTATAACAGCTAAGGGCATTGAAGGAACAGGATAACAGCCCAGGGACTTGAAGTGAAGATTAAAGAAGGAGAGGAATCAAGGGTGGCACAAAGAATTAAGGATACGAATATTGTGGCACACCTCAGGGAGGACTTTGGCTGTGGAACAATGTCCCAGAGGCAGATGCCTCAACGTTTGGGACAATTAAAATGAGACCAGACTCAATATGATAGAATGTACTGTTGGGCATGCTGCTGAACTGGCTCAGAGGGAGGGGGGCTGGATTAGCTGAATTTGAGGAATAACAGGCATTAGGGATATTAAAATTCAGGATGAGGACCTAGGGGGAGGGGGATTAAGTGCCCCCCCGATATATTAATTTATTCTGAAGTTGCTACTGCCTAAAGGCCTCTGAGCACACCTGTAAACTCCTGTGTGTCTTGCTAGCAGGCTAGGTGGATAGCATGGTGAACTTCTCTAGTCTAGACAAAGCCTCTATGGCTGTTCCCCCATTTGGAAGAAAGAAACGATGATGCTAATGGGGGTCAGCTGAATGTGTGCAAAGCGCGTTCGAGGATGTAAAGTGCTACATGAACGTGATGTTCTTTAGCCTGCTCCAGTTTACAACCGAGCAGTGCTATTAATCCCCTACATATCATTAATTCAGTTAAGCGAGAGAAAAACCTTTTGACTAAAATCTCATTTACAGCCTCGTCACAAGGGATTCCCCATGAAACACAGAGCGTGTTCTTAGCACAGACTGCAATTCTTACCAATTGTTAGCATAGCTAGAGATAACCTGGGATAGGTGCTTTTTAATATATTTAACTCTGATTTGTATAAATAAATGTGTGTAGCATCGCAGCACGGACGAGAGCAGCAGAAGTGAACTATTACTGCCCTTCGCCTCAGAGTTGCACTTCGTCAGCTGAAGAGGGACTGCCATCCCCACACTTCAGGCAGGCTGGGTCTATGCAGGAACAGGGAGGATTTTGTGAGGGGGTCTCCACCATCCTCAACAGAAGGTGAGCCATTCAATCTGGTGATGGGTTTGGGCTTCTCCCCAGCTTTAACAGCTGCTGCTCACTCTGCAGAAGGCTGCCTGCAGGCTCAGGCAGATGGCACAGCATTGGTTAGACTCGCATCACTCTTCTGTACCCAAGAGGGAGAGAAATGCAGTGTAATGATGAACGCTCGGGTGGACATCACCCCATGACTCTGGACCTCTGCCTTGATCCAGCCCTGTGGCCAGTGCAGTCACCGCGTTCAACGCTAGGCTCTTTGGCCTCTCTGATAAGGTTGACACCACTACAGCAAGCTGCTTAAAAATAAAGGACCCATGAGACTAAAGCAATGGCATAACCAGCCAGTAGGACTATAAGCAACCTGAGATCCCACGTGTGGGGGACACCACCTCCTCACCCTGCCTGTTGGCTAGGTCACAGCAGAGCCTGGGCGAGCCCTTTGCTTTTTCCTCTCTGAAGTATTTCGGGGGCTTTTCTAAACACTGAGAAAATTAGTAACTAAGGCTGTGATTTTCAAAGCTACTTAGGGAACCTGGATGCCCAGTTCCCATTCGTTTGTGCTCAAATTCCTAAAGCAGTTTGGGAAATCTCAGTCTAAACTCTTTGCTGCCACACTTCCATTAGCTGTAGCAGACAATCCAGGGAGAATTTTGGTTTTGTGGCTCATTGCACAACCCATCAAATACATCGTCACGCTGAAGGCAAGGAGTGGATTCTGAGAGAATGCCGTCCAGACTCAGATCCCCCAATGTAGGAATCTAGACAGAGATCTGATCAAATGGGAAAACTAGATAAACCACCTGTGATTTTAACCATTAAATACAATTCATTTTTGCTACGCTCCAGCAGCTTCAAGATGTACCTTTTCCTGCATTGTAGATTAGTGGCTCTCAACCTTTCCAGACAACTGTACCCTTTCAGAAGTTTGATTTGTCTTGCATACCCCAAATTTCACTTCACTTAAAAACCACTTGCTAACAAAATCAGACATAAAAATACAAAAGTCTTACAGCACACTGTTACTGACAAATTGCTGACTCTCTCATTTTACCATATAATTATAAAATAAATCGATTGGAATATAAATATTTTACTTACATTTCAGTGTATAGTATATAGAGCAGTATAATCAAGTCACTGGAATCTTAGTTTGTACTGACTTCACTAGTGCTTTTTATGTAGCCTGTTGTAAAACTAGGCAAGTTTCTAGAGGAGATGATGTACCCCATGGAAGACCTCTGAGCACCCCCAGGGGTACACGTACCCCTGGTTGAGAACCACTATTGTAGAATATCTCTCGGATACTCTGTCAAGGACTTAAACTCCAGCTCAGTGGAAAAACTGAATCTTTGCATCAGCAGGTCCTGGAATCAGTGCTACAGAGGCGTGCACCTCAGTCTCGTATTGGATAGTAAGGCACCATGGAAGGAGTTCTATCTAGTGTGTAACGGTTAGAGGAGAGTGTTGAAATTCCATTTGCTAGGATGAAATATACTCCCAGACAGCTTGAATGCAAGTCGAAACACGCTGATTATGCATTAACGTTCAGAATCAGACCCTTATTATTGCTCTTCCCTTCCTTCTGCTGCCTTGTTCAAGTTGTCTGGATGCATCTGTACAACTCTGTCATTTAGGAAGAGCCTGGAGTAATTTAGTGTCAAAGTCAGTCTCTCTCTACTGCACTGAAGCATAAAGATATTACCCCTCTGCATGATTACTAAATTATTGCTAAAGACAAATGGCATTGAATGGAATTTGCTTTGTGATCTTCACCTCTTAGCAGTGCCGGACACCAGACTCTAAAGAGCAGATTAACTGAGGCCATGCTATTCCAGTATACCAAGAATTGCTGCAAAAAGGCAGGCAGGATTTTCAGAAGAGACTAGCGATTTTGGATGCCCAAGACCTCAAAGAGGCGATTTTCAGCACTTCCTCAAAGTCAGAATCCCTTTTTAGGTGGCAAGTTAGGCACCCAAAATCATGATCACTTTTGAAAGGCCTGGCCAGTGTTCTTCCAAGAAACCCCTAACAACAAATAAACCAAAAAGAAGCTATGAAGCCATGCTTTCTGGACCCCTTTTTAAATTGTAAGGAGTACAGAGGGACTCTTCCCACAAATGCATCTATAGTCAAGGACATGAGCCAATCCTGGAATAGGTATTTGCATAGCCTGAATCTGACAGGCTGCTGTTTGAAATAACATCACTCATCTCTGCAACATTTCCAGAGAGAGCTCTTTATGGCCATCCAGCCGGGATAAATCTACTTCTAATATGTCTGAGATTGATATTCCACTGCAATTAGAACCGTCCTCTAAAACCTAGGGAGAAAGCCATGCTGACTAAAGCACCAGTCAATGAAGACATGCTGATAAGCCCAGTCCATTTCGTTTGTCAAAACACTTACCAAAGGCAGCTGCCCAAGGAAGCAACATGCTAGGATCCTCCCAACTGTAAACTATCCACTAGAAGGGTCAGTCAGATAAATGAGTGTAAATGCACAAATAACTGCGACAACGGAAGAGTGGGGCACTGCATTCTCCTCTTTCAAAATTAGCTTCCGTTCTTCTCCCACGTTACTGCATTTGCTAGCCTTTATTTTCCATCTCTTTCCATAAACTGTGTTTCCATCTCTTTCCCTACCCCTCCCAAATACAACCCTCTTCTTTACTTCATTTCTTGCCACTACCAATCTCCAGCTTTGTCTTATTTTTGAGACTGTTTCCCAGCACATTTAGAGCTCAGCGCCTTGTCAGATAACACTATAGCTGGAGTATCTGAAACTGAACACTACACACTGCTTAAGCTACCATCTCAGGCCTGCGGCAGAAGAGGAAAACCTCCTGTATTTCCACAGTGCTGCAGCTGGTACCTGACGGTCTCATGAGAATGGAGGAGCAGAATGTTGCCTGTTGGCAAATGCATGTTGTTACCCAAGATCATTGCTCTGATATCGACAGTAAACAGCAAGGCTGTCGAAGAACTACCAGCAGCTTTGAGTGGTTCTAACGCCCTATGCTGTGGAGCACCTTCCCAACTTGCTGATGGCCCTCAAAAGACACAGCATTAAGTCACAGGGGAGAATAAGTTTTCCAATTAGAAGTACACCTGTAGTGTAATTAACACACCTCTTCTAATAGGCTGACACAAAGTTGGTTCTAATAAACCATTCCAGGAAAAAAAAAAAAAGAAAAGAAAAGAAGAGGTGTTAGTTAACATACCACTGTTTCTAAAAATATGGCATCTTCCAATACCACAGGGCTCCTAGCCAGTTAGTCTGCGACAATAGCTGGGACATTAAGATTGTATTACAGGAACATCAAAATTCCGAGGCTGGGCCAGCCCCGGAGCCGATCTAGTCCAGCATAGTGTCTCTGCTCCGATGCTTCAGTGGAAGCGTCGAGCCCCACCAGCCCTGATTAAGTTCTGTTCTCAGTAGACTATTGATCGTGTTACCTACACGCGAGCTCACCCAACAAAAAGTTTTTAATTTACTTGCGTATTTTCATCTGAAGAGCAGCCCTGATGTCCTCTGTGAAAGTGAAACGCTACAGCTGGCCAGCACTTCAGAACACAGCGGAAGAAAGGTCAGTCAAACTACATTAGCCACTAAACATTTGTCAGGGGTATCTTCAGCACTTGTGATTAAGAAATCATGTTAAAGTGTGGTTATGGTCAGATGTTTACAAGCTCCAGTAAAAGAGGGCCTGCCCTCCCAGCTCTTGGAATGCCCTTGACAATATTTTAAAAATATATTAAATTGACAAAAGAAGACCAACATCTTCTTGCCTCAACAGATCTAACCCGAGTGTGCTGATGCACACCTCCAATGATCAAAACTGAGTCATTACCTCTCTACCCCATTAGCCCAGCAGAGCTATGGGAAAAGAGTCAAACTGTTAACCAAGTTCCTTTTGTAGGATCTATTACTGATGGTGATTCTTTGCTTTTAGACCACAGGCTGAGGTTGCAAGGCAGAGAGAATGTCGTTATAGTTGGATATTGAGCCAATTCTATAAGGAACTTCTTGGGAGAAGACAATGAACCCAACAAAGCTATTTTTACTGAGTATAAAAGCAGCTGAGAAAAAAAAATCTTGCTATATACTTTTTATTTTTTTTAAATATACAGACGTCCATAGCTTGTATTACCAGTTCATTTTTGCTAATCACAGACTCCATATCTTCTTTGGCAGATCTTTCTATTGTTGAATTGGCCTTGCACTCAAGAAAAATTACGTCCAATCTAATTATTTTCCTCATGAATTTCTAATTACACCCTCTTGTTTTTGGACTTCTCACCACTGTCAAACTGCCACTTAGCCTTTATAACATCTCAAGTTGCCGGTGACAGCTCCTTCTCAGCTTTGACTCTCTCTAAATTGCACACACTTGGAGGAGCTCATCCCTATTGTGTCACCCTTGCCCATAGATGCAACATAATTTTGCTTTTTTTCTGTCTTTTCATTCATACTTTTATGGAGGTTAGCAAGATTATGCCCAACTCTGGGAACACAGGTGTACACTAGCAAGCTGTTATACATGTCACCATATCAGAGGAACAGTGTGACGTTACACATGCAAAGTGCACTAACAGTATTGTTAAAAAAATTTCTCAGCAACAAATTAAAAGGACACCCTCAATTCACAAAGAAAATTGCAATGTTTTTTTTTACCTACTATTGTTACACGTACAATCTGAGATTATTAAGGACTGGATTAAAATCAGTTTACTCTGGACACTTAACACTTAGTGTCTAATCGGTTGAACCATTTGCCCTGGTAACACAGGGCTCACCTACAGCACACAGGACAGAGAACCTTTTTTTAAAAAAAATAGGAAGATGTGATTGTAAAGCCACAAAACAGTAGCAGGATGACTCAGAGGGCAGGTGCAACACCTGAAACCACTAACTTAAAAATAGCTTGCTTTTTTTTTTTTTTTTTTTTTGTGGCTGAGAGCATGCTTGTGTGTGGTAGGGGTTGGCAACAGGATATGGAGCATTTTCTTCCCCATCAGAAACTTCGGTCAACTTAAAATTGGTGCCATCTGTTCAGCAGCCTATATGAGCCAATACCCAGGCCACAAAACCATCCCCACAATTGGCAAGCTAAGTAGAGAGAGCAAAAACTGAATGGGACATGGACATTGAACAACTCCCCAACCCCTAGAAGTGGTCTACCCAGGGAACACACATGCTTTACGGGCTAAGCTGTCCCTCACTGTGTGGTAAGATGTCATTTGCCAATGCTGTCAGTCTAGCCCCTTCCATCAACACCAAAATAAGAATAATTACTAAAATAGAAACTCACGTGTTAGTGAGCAGCAATGCATCTGCAGAGATTTAGAAAACACGAACACACTCCAGGAATAACATTTGCTATTGTTTCTTGTCTCCCCCTGAGATGGACACTGCAGGTTGCCTTGTGCTCCGAAAGGATGCCAGCTTTCACTGTACTCTAGCTGTTCTCATCTGTACAGCACTATGGCAAGTCAGGATTGGGCCTTCCCACAGTGGCATCTGTTAAGCCCTGCCCTTTAAACTGCATATCTAAAAATAGGCAGCAAGACGTTCAATACCTAACTGACCACTATTTTTCTTTAAAGTTATATCTCTGTGGATTTGCATTGAGAGAATACACTACAATCGCTTTCATTTCCTTTAAACGTTTTACAATTTTTTAATCATTTCCTTTAAAAAAATAATAATTCAATGAACAGTTTTCAATTTGGAGCTTTCCCCTGAAGCATTTGCAACCCAAATAGGGCAGCACTGGTATTAGTGTATAAGAACCAGAAAGTGAAACTGACTAGTTTCACTTCGCTGAGGGAAATGCAAAAAAGGAAAGGAAAAGCATGAACGGGGGAGTGGATTTGATTTTTAATATGCTGTTCCATTGCTCCATGTTATTTCTTTTAACTGAGGTAAGGAATTAGGCTTTTTTTTAATCTGGCATTGACCCTTTAAACAGTAAACAAAAATATTTAACATTTATCAGAGTATGATCTTGAATATGGGGCATTATTTTCTCTAAAGCAAAAAAAAATATCCATTTGGGATATACTAAGATACCTGGATCCAGACAGAGAAGTTCTCAGATAAGTTATAGTCCCTGAAAGCAGAGGATCTGCAAGATACCAGAAGCTTTCACGTTCCAATACACCCAAGACTACCAGTGAATTCGAAATAATGCTTTTTATAGGCACTCAAATGTTACTGTTTTACGTTTTCTAAAGGCTGCAAATTAGGAGATGGAGGTTGTCTGCTGTAAATCTAGCCCTATCATGTCCTGTTAACCTACAAAACGACTAAGACCATGCCATTAACATATGGCTTAATGCAAATGCAACAATTCCAGGTAGCTGTATGTTGAGAACTAAGTTTAAACACTAGCTGGGTTTCCTCTTCTTGGAATCTCTCCATCAGAACGTAAGGCAAGTGGGGGAATAGAAATCTGGGGAGCTTTATGGGGAGGGAAAACGTACATCATTTGTTGTTTCCAAAGAAAGAGCTGCACATCTCTCCTGCCAGCACTCACTGCACAGCTATATTAATCCACAAAGCCTGGTTAATTTCTGAGAGTAGTTGTGGGGGAGCTTCTAACTCTATGGAAGGAGATGAATGTAAAACCACAAGGACGGGATCAGAGATTTCAAGAAAAACTTGCCTAGCAGAGTAGGCAGGTGACACAAACAGTCCATCTGTGGATGAAATTAGCATTCCTCCCAGCCTTCCCAGGGCTGTCTCTGTAGCCCAACAGTCTAGAGTAGAATAATATTTTTAACACTGATGAACAATAAATTGAATGAAACATCCCACAGAACGAAGGAGGTTACACACTGATGAGAGCAGCTGGGAAACTACTTCTCCATCTGCTGGTAAGGAGACAGCATTACCCAGTGCTCTACAGCCATACAGCGGGAGAATGTCTTTTCCAGGTTGAACGGTGGAGGGAGGGGCAGGAGGGACCCAACATCCACCGCCTGTGAAATCACTTGTATTGAGTGTAACTTGAAACATTAACTAGCCTTCACTCAAGGGCAAGAAATGTACAGCTCAGCTCTGATATTTTATTCCAAGCACACATGTGGTTGATCGAATGTTGCTTTATATATGTACAGGCTCTGCATAGTATCCAAAATAATGCATGGAACCATGCTGTCACAACACTACTAATACACTCTTTTGTGGAGAAAGTGGTGTGTTTTGAAGTAGCACTGCTTCAGAATGAAATCTGTGGTATGCACAACAAAAGGTTGACTGAGGATTTTACTAAGAGGGGAGGCAACCCATTTTAGAGGGTCAGGTGACCTGGGAACTTCCCCGATGCTGATCATTCCCGTCAATATGCATCAGATGATCTCAGAGCACTTTACAAACATTAAGCCTCAACCCCCTGAGATAAGTGTAATCCCGCTTTACATACAGGAAAAAAACAAAGTTAAGTAACTTGCCCAAGGTTGCACTGTGAGTCAGAGGTAAAACTGGGAAAAAGCCAATTACTCCTTAGTGCTAATCCCACACTCTAAATTCTGGAGCATGATCCCTCCCCAGTCCAACCTTTCAGTACATTAACTGGGCTTTTCCAGTTCAGTTTGGAACAGATTCTACTTTAAAACAAAACAAACACTCTCGTAAAAGCACTAGCCACAGGGCTGACCTCTAACATATAATCAAGACAGCCACGCAAACTCTCATAATGAATCAACGCTCAGAGTTAGTTGCAGGCTTATGCGAGTCAAAGTAGCAGCCCAACAACTGGACTCCATTTAGCTGAGTTCTGGTTGTGAATCCTATTTTCAGACCTCAAAGGGAACTGTCGTGACAATTTTGAGTATCAGGTAGGTGTTGAAACATCCGTTAAACTCCTGTGTTTGAAAGGCCTGTCCCAGGACACAACATATTACACACCTCACTGTTAGCAGGCTGTACCATGCTCCGGATCTAATCTCAGGAAGCACAGGACCCAGCACAGCTAGAATGCAGCAGAAAAACAGGGGAACCAAACAGCTTTGAAAAGCCAGGGGTAGAGAGAGAGCAAGATGATGCCATGTGATCTCCACTCTCCCTAGCGCAAATTACTTATGCACCTGTACCGGGCATCTCAGCCAGGAGTCCAGGGTTTCATAGGCTCTTCCTGTTTTGAGGAAATGCTTTTCAAATAAAACAGTACAATATCTTTGCGAGTCTAAATCAGTAACAAGCAACGCGGGAAACAAGCATCACAAACAAAACAGAATTCCTAACGATGTAAGGATCATGTCCTCTCTTACTCCCAGGATTTGAGTTCAAGATTCTGGGTTTCTCCTACCGTTGCTGCTGACTCTACAAACACCCGATGTGGGGGAGGCATCCTGCCCAATTCCGACATTTACAGTTTGTAACCTTTCCGTTTATTTTTTTTAAAATAGGTCTCTGTGTAATTAAGGCTACACATTTAAAGCCTGACCCAGCAAACCCTTCTTATGACAGCTAGGGGACCATTGTCATCAGTGGTAAGCAACACAGCAGTACTCTGTGTTCACACAATCAGGCCCTTTTGCTGTGAGCAATTTAAGGTCTTTGACAGTTCTGTATATTTTAGAAGCATTTCAGTTCACCTTTAATACTTTGTCCCTTTGACCATCATCACTCAGAGCCCCTGGACTCCCTTTCCCAGGGTGGTGGGGGAACAGCAATTATTGCTTCTACCGCAATTGACCTGTTTTGTTTTGTTCTGGCAAAGTGCATACGAAGTCAAGGCGTCGTAAGGAGACTGCTTTTCAACCATTGCATCTTTTTCCAGAACAGCTCAGCAAAGCAGTGCTAGCTTTGTGTCTGAACGACATTCAGACGCCTAATCGGTCAAGTAAGATCTTCGTTATTTGAAAAGCATCTAAAAGAAATAATGGTTTCAATCCTCATTTTTTCACATGCAAGACTTATTAGAATACCTTTTCCATAAAGCTATAAAGACTTCCATTTAAAGCAAAGGCCAATACGAGAGTGACACTAATATAGAAGTATAAACCCAAAACTTGTCCTATCTTAAAATTGCTGTAACGAGGGATGGCACCCAGATTATGTCTATTTTGTTTTAAAGACATCATATTACCCTAGATTCATACATTTTTAAGGGTTGAAGGGACGTTATGACCATCTAGTCTGACCCCCTGCATAAGACAGGCCATAAAATGTCACACAATAATGCCTGAACTTCCCTCAGCCACCTCAAAGAAACCAGTAGTGACCATCTAAGCAGGATCTACAGAGTTTTACCCTCTGCTAGGGCAGACAGTGGATGCTGTTGGGAAGTTCCAAACCACAAGCCACAGAGAAAAGCATACAATCTGGCAGAAAAACAAAAACCCTGATTACACAGCCTCTGCATACCCAGGGTTTTCAGAGGCAGCCGACCCTGTCCGGGGAAAGGGAGCACCCTGGGTATCCAACAATTACTTACAGAAGAGTAAGAAGCCATACTGACAGTTTGTAGGGTGGGAGGATGCTGCTGGCAATATAGAAGCCTTGAGAGTTACAGGGCGCAAAGTCACCAATAGCTGGAGAATCCTCAAGGCTCAACCAAATGCCAACAGCTCTCTGTGGAACTAGATGCAGCAAAGCGAGCAGAATTCCCCTGGTAACCTTCTGTATTTCTAGATGGAGTAAATACAATTCATTAAATCCGCTAGCATTACAGGATGACAGACTCTGCCAAGGCCATGTGCAAGGACTCCTGGAAAGTGATGACTTCACAGCACTGCAAGGACTATTATGGGTCCTGCATTTCCATGTACTGTGAGCAGCACAGAGCCAGCGTAGAAGCAGCTACAGCAAAAGTGCATTGGAGTTCTACCCCAGGGGTTTAGAGAGACAGGACCTACCGAAAGAATGCAATCAAATGCTTAGCTTAATCTCAGCCCATTAAAATCTGACTTGCAAAGATACATTTTCCAGACTACAACAGAGCCTCCGCAGTATCTACAAAACTTCTTAAGAGAGGAAAACTGCTAAAAGAGCAATTAAATGAGCTGCCCTTAAACGGTCTAGGTTTTAACAGGTGTTAAAACTGACCAATAACAAATGAGAAAAGGAGGCGGCTCACGCTCACACAAACATAGGTTTGATCAATGGGAGACCGGACCTTGCTGGTGAAACCTAAAGTGAGTTCATGCTACTAACAATGGGGACAAAATATCCCTTCACCAAGTGTTTGCAAGGGAAAAAAAGGTTGAGGAGTCAGAAACCGTTTTCTCTATTCTATTCCAGCTTGTATTTAATGCCCACTACCATGGCATCCAAGTAGCTGTGTCCCTTCCCTTCTGAGCCAGTTCAAAATTATGCATATGATAAAACAGCCATTTGGAAGTCACTCAAAGTAGGGAGGGTTCCAGAAACAAGGATAGTGTGGTCATCTAAGAGTCAATTCAAAGTGTAACCAAAATGCTTTAGAGGAAAGATAGATGAAGTATTTCTCAAAGTGAGATGTATTCGAACATGATGAGCTGAATTAAAAGACAGCAAGGTTCACCCTGAAATAGCACAGAAGAACTAGTTGGATGCATTTATACTCTTCCCACAGGAGACCCAACTTAGGTGAAATCCCAAGTGAATGAATTTGACTCTCAGGCCAGTCTCTAGTACACATTTGTTCTTATCACAGAAATCACAGTTTGACAATTATTAATGAACATTTCTATGGCAGCCTCTGTTCAGGAATGAAATAGCAAGGATATTTGCTGTAGATCATACAGGGAGGCGCTCATCATCTACCTTAAAATTGTGCTTGGTTCTGTCTAATAAGGATTTATCTAATTGGTGGTTATTTTTCTTAGACTGCCTCAACTTAAAGCACTGAAAATTCAGCATGTCAGATACAAACCTAGAAGAGTAACAGGAGTTGGATAGCTGTCTGCCTCTAGAGCAGCAAAGCAATAAGGTCATTTTAAAATACATTTAATTGTTTTTCAAACTCAGAAAACTGCAGTTACAGAGCTACAAAACTGCCAATTATTCAATGGAAAATTGTAGCTGACTGCCAGAAGAAATGACTTTTTTTTTTTCAATCATATACTGCATACAACTCAGTGGTGCAGGCAGGGAAGTATACAGCCTGGAAACACCCCGGTCAGAAGCGAGAGAGATGTCTCTATCTAAGCGAGGTGATGGCTGAGGAGCCAAAGGCGGGTGTCCTTGAGGGACCATGGAAGACTACAGGTGCAGCTGCCCATAACTGTGACACGCAGCCCATTACAGAAGAAGCACCATCATTGTGGTTAGGGCTAGGAGCTTGTCATGATAAATTATAGGAGTCCACAGTCTGATCCTAGAGACAAGATGATATTTACCAATTTATTGTACAAAACAAGATGCCAGAAGTCAGAGCGGGCATTATTTTAATCAAACTAGCCTCTCTTTCTGCAATAAAACTGCTTAAAGCCATTTAATATTTAATACCATTAAGCCATTTAAAACCAATTTCCAATGTCTTCTGGTCTGATCCTGCAGCACAACAGGAAGATGTGCAGAAAAGAGCCATTGCTGTCTCCTCTTCAAACAGTGCAAACAGAGCAGTGCAGCACAGCACAGATGCCTGCTAAACCAGCTCGTCAGCTCCAGAACTCCACTCCCACCCCAAATGTCACAGTCCCCACGATCCTCATTCCCCGGCCAAAGCGTGAAATCACGAGCATTAACTTTATGAGCATCCCTCTGGAGGGTGTGACTTTTTCTGACAGCTCCCAATGTTCTCGCAAAATTAGTTCAGCTGTTACCGTCACATGTACCTAGCAACACCCAAGAAGCCCAATGTCAGAACTCATGGAGCTCAAAGACAATTCAATCTCTGACTCCCATGACAAAAGTACAACCCTAGTCATAGGCTATGGCTACACTGGCGCTTTACAGCACTGCAACTTTCTCGCTCAGGGGTGTGAAAAAACACCCCCCCTGAGCGCAGCAAGTTACAGCGCTGTAAAGCACCTGTGTAAACAGTGCCCCAGCACTGGGAGCCGCGCTCCCAGCGCTGTAAGCTAATCCCCTCGGGGAGGTGGAGTACATGCAGCGCTTGGAGAGCTCTCTCCCAGCGCTGGCACCGCGACCACACTCGCACTTCAAAGCGCTCCCACGGCAGTGCTTTAGAGTTTCGAGTGTAGCCATGCCCATAGAAGGGTTTGCATATGCTTACTGCTATTTCTAATGGGAAAGATGTTTTCCATTCAAACGCAGCCATTACCCAATAGCCACAGCTGTCCCACCACCACATTCCGGGTTCCTTCCGTAAGACTTCGTCACAATGTTCAGAAGGTGAGCCCAGGCTCAGAGCTTTAGAGTAGGGGTCAATGCACTGTAATTCAAGGGAAGTAAAGATAGAGACAGCACAGGTTCACATGCTGAGAGAGGCATAGTACACCGCTTTGGGGTTTGGTCCCATCCGTTTCATTTCTGTTCCTTATTTTAAGAAACCAAAATGAACACAGTTGATTGCATGTGCACAAATAAAGCACTACATAACGGGACAGCTCACTAGCTTCACCGATTTATATCATGGGACTCAAACTAGCGCTAACGAGTTCTAGCACCCAGGCTCTCTGGCACAACCCAATGCAAACAGACAGACAGACAACTCTGGCAGCATCCCCAGATGGCCAGCAGGCTTGGGTTCCACTGTCCCAGTAAGAGAGGAGCTCATCACTGGGAACCTGTGGCACCTGCCCCAACTCTGACTCTGGGACAGGACAAGGGGAAACGGGATCTCTCTAAAGCAGGGTTTCTCAACCCCATGGGTTAAGACCCAAAATTGGGTTGCCAGAATTGTCAGAGGGTTGCACAGCAGCTCCTGTCCCACAAGGCTGGCTGGGCTCGCCTCCCTGCTCCCACAGGGCTGGGTTCCCAGCACCACTCAGGTTTAGCCCAGCTGTCATTACGACGGGAGTCCAGATAGGCCAGATTTTGAGTGAGTGGCACTGTAACCCCATGAGCCAGGTCTCAACTCCACCCACACAAATCTGGTCCAGTCAGGGAGGCTGAGCCAAATGCAAGTGGCACTGCAACCCTGGAGCGGAGAGCCAAGCCCAGCCAGCCCTCACAGCACAGGGGCTGCAGAAGCTGCCACCATGGGGTGAATGCCAGGCAGCACCCAACACCCCCCCCAACCCCAGGGGGGGGCAGGATCCAACTGAAAACACCCCAAGGCCTCTACCCCTAAACTATTTATTGGGTCGTGACAGGCCATAAACATTTACAAATGGGTCCTGAGCCCAACAAGGTTGAGAACCACTGCTCTAAAGTACCCAAGACTCGAACTCCACAGGGCTTTAAAGATCAAAGCCAGCATGCTGAACTGCAGCCGCATACGCACTGGAGGGCTGGCGAGATACAGTCCCTGGAATAAAGCACTGCTACATAAGCAGACACCCACATTCCGTGGTACTCAATATTTACATAGCCTCACGTGGCCTGGCTTGCTGGGGATAGGCCATGAATGACAGGGAAGATCATGCTTCTCGATGGAAACGCTCCTGACTACAGCTGGAAGGTGACCATCTAAAGGCAGATAGGGACCCCAATCTGCACCTTTTACTAAGGTGGGGTGAATAGACTATTTGTGGGCAGCTATAAGTTCTGCCATCTCTTCCCACTGTGTTCTCCCCCCCTCGCTACCAACGAACTGCTTGCACTACACTGGTTTTGTGGCATTCAGTCCCCATGGTCAATTTAATTCTGGGACTGTCAACACGGGAGCCAGGCAGCGCCAGCAGCAGTGTCCAAAGTGCACACCAGTCTACCCCACACTGACTGCAACCCAACCACTTCAGACAGGCGGCTGCAAAGCCAATAGACGCCATAAATCCAAGCGTCTTACAGCCTGTCTAGGACGGGCACAGAACCCCAACTCCTTCATCAGTCTGGTTCAGAGAAGCCTCTGTGACTAGCTCCTTCATTTCTCTGTTTTTTAAAAGCAAGGAGGGGAAGGGGAGGAAGAGCGAGACACATATACATTCAGGTGGTGATGTAAATTCTTTAAGGAAGGGACTGTCCTTTTGTTCGGTTTTTGTACAGCACCTAGCACAATGGGGTTTTGGTTTATGACTGGGGCTCGGAGGCACTACTGCCACACAAATAAGGGAAGAAGATTTAAGGAACATTACACACACACACACACAAACTTGTTACCTCCCCCTGCTGCATACTGCCTATTTAGACTGTAAACCCTTCGAGGCAGGGACAGCCTTCGTCATCACGCATCTGTGCAACGACCGGCACAATGCAACTTTGTTCTAGTTGAGACCTGCAGGAGCTACTGTAATATAAAGAATGACTAATTCCCTCCCGCCGTCCCAATAAGCCAAATTGCCTAGTTTTTCCAGGCTGCTCCCTATGTACGGAAGGCCCCCCCCTTACCCCAGCTCACTGAGCCACCACTTTCCCCTCCCATGATGCCCCCAAGACGAGAAGACAGATAAATACATATTTAACACGTCATGCCTTCCACTGGGCTTCCTAGCACATCCCTTCTTCTCCAGGCCTGGCTCTTAGACTATGTGCTCTGGAGGGCGGAACATCTCGTTTTGTCCCTTGTACAGAGCAAAACACACATACTCCATGCTCAAAGAGCCGTTAGCACTTTCCACTCCCTCACTGCTACCCCTTTCTCCCTGGTGCCTGTCATCCTAGCTACCCCATCTTTCTGCCTTTATGCTGGAGCAAGTACCTGCAAGCTGCGTTCCTGTGCTGCAGTGCTCATCAGCTGCAGTGACACACTGACAAGGAAAATCCTTGACAGTGTCACGCTGCTGCAGACTCAAAGCAATGCAGTGCAGCCCAGAGAGCCAAACCACGAACCCTGCAGGAGTTTTTCCTGCTCTATCTCCCATTTCCTATGCAGCAGTGAGGAAAAGTGGGCTCCTACAATCCCATGGTGAATTTAAAAAGGTCATTATTGTGGGAAAGAGACTGAGCAAACTGACCTTAATTGCTCCCGCTATTCTCTTCTATGTAAACGTTCAAGTGAACTCAGTATAGACCTTTTGTACCATAAAAGCCCCCAGATCTCTGATCTGTCTCGAGATTCAAAACTGAGAAGGAAACGCATGATTTTTATATTTTTGGCATGTTCTCCAATTGCTATTCCAATCTCCTAACACAAAGGCTTCACAAACACACACAAAGTCATCTCTCCTTAACCTAGGAGTTATTCCAAACATTCTTAACACAACAGGTGCAAAATGGAAACAGAAAAGGAAAGAGAGAACACCTCAAATCCCAGAGCTCCTATCCACTCAGCCTAAAATTCAATCAGTTATGTATGCTATGTACGATACTCGCCACTGTACTTTGCAATAGATTGTGTGTGGAGGGTGGGAGTGAAGATGAAAAACCCTTTGAGCTAAAGTGAACCTGCTAAGCTAGCAATAATGCTGACTACTATATTTTAAATCATTGGTGTTCAATTCAAATACAGAGGAACTCAATCTTCCAGTGTCAGAATCATGCTCTAATGTGGGTGTAATATATTTAGGATCAACCATTATATTTTAAAATAAAAGTAAGGAGCTAGCTGATCTCTACCACCAAATGGACCAATGTTACCACAATGATTAGAGCGACTGTTCTGTGAAAAGTGACGAATAACAGCACCATGGAGTTCCATGTTCATTTTTTCCTTGGCAAAATACTGCCAAGAGTAGCCAGCCAGAGACTCCAGCTGTCAGGAGCAGCAATGCTCAAGACAGGGACCTCTGGACATTCAGAGAACTTTCTGCAGTTTTTGAGTGGACTCACTCTGCCCTATTCTGATTGGCTGTTTGCTCCCTCTCTCTCTTCCCTCCTCTCCCTCGGACTCACTCCCCACCTGTCTCTCTTGTCCTTGCCCCATCAGACCCTTCCCCTTAGCTGATCCCCCCCCTTCCTAACTAACCCCACAAAAAAATAAAGTTCTGGAACTAACCTGATGTTTGCTTTCATCGCACTGTTCACACTACTCATGTTATCCTCCTTCTCCTACCCGGTGTCTGTTTTATCTCTTTAAATTGTAAGCTCTTTGGGGCAGGGATTATCTGCTACTCTGTGTTTGTGCAATGCCTGTCACAATGGGGCTTCCCTTTCTTAGCTGGTCCTTAGGCACTGCTGTAATAAACAGGATGATTAACAACAATAATATGCAAGTTACAGCAAAGGTAGGTGACCTTCCAATCCATTCGGCAAAGCATCTGCAGTTGCCATTTCAAGGCAGACAGAGCAGTTCTCCGCAGAAAAAGTTGTCATACAACTTGACTAATCAGCAAGCAACATATAAATGAATAATTGCCAACTCACTGGGAGCTGCCAGCTCTTGTGTTGTTGCATGAAGACCTCACCATCTGCCCAAAGTCAGCCAGGTAGATGCTCCTGCTAACTGCATGAGGTCTCATTGCCTGGGCCCTATGTGTTCTTCCCACAGGTACCTTCACTGAACCACTGACTGAAATACATGTCAAAGCTGCTGAAACCACCGAATAGGCAAGCTTGAAGTCACTTTCTAACTTTTATAGCAGAGGATTCAAGACCACCAAGATCTTTATGTTTTGCCTCCAGACTGGTGCAAAGGTTCCATGGATGTTCACAGAGGACGACAGAGCTGAAGTACTGTTGAGGAGGGAGCAGCATTCTGGACTGTGCTATCATATGGTCCCCACTGCAGCCTCTCACTGAAGGTGGAATGCTGTTACGACATTGCAGATGATGCTAGCATCAGACTCCTAAAAAGTGGATTCTCTGAAGCATCTCAACGGGGACCGAGATGGAGGCACATTGTAGCACAACTGTACTGAAGCAGCAGATCAATTCATAATGTGGAGCCAATATAACATTAACACCGGTTCCATATTAATTATTCTAAGTTACTGCACATGTACAATGTTTGAACCGGACAGTTTAAATTGCAGCATGGAGCGTTTCCCCTTTTAGGAATCTACTCTAGTAGTGCACAGTAATAGCTTTGGTCCCATCGGTGATTTGTAATAAGCCCCATTTTTGAGAGGGTTTTGTTACTCTGCTGTCTTCATTTGTTTCATGCTGAAACTTGGCATGAAGTACAGATTCCAGGCCTGCTGTAAAAAGTTAAATAAAATCAGTGTGCTTGTTTTTTGAGAGGGGCAAAAAGTACAGTCCCAGTTTCATTGTTCTTAAAAAAGGAAAAAAATGCTAGCAAAATATCCCCCATGGACAGTGACTTTTGGGAAAATCTGAACTGCAGAGCAATCCTACAGTTCCAGTGGCATGCCACCAAGCACATATAATCGACAATGTAAATCACAATCTGATACCAAAGCTATCAGAGACCAAGCGATCAGAGCTGCACTTTGTAAGCTGTTTTGTTTAAAACCAGATCTGTATTTTGCTTCCTTTTACTTGCTTGGTACTAAAGACCATATCCGTAAAGGCAGAGTTCGGTTAAGACTTCATTTGCTTGTGACACTTATTCCCCACCGCACAGTCTAATCCCCTGGAATGTGGAGACTGGTTAATATGACTGAGCTCCCAAAGAGGTGAAGGAACAGGCTGCAGGAACCAAACCAACATAAAAAGTGACAATTCGATATCCATGCAGGTATGATTGATAATAAAGAACAAATGGGGAGGAGGGGGAGCCATAAACAGCATATCACTTTATTTTTCTGGCTGTCATCATCAACTCATGATGTGCCTCAGCGGCCCATCTTAAAACAGATGCAATGATACTTGCGCTTTATAAATTGCTTTGAGATCTACAAATAGAAGTACCAAGTACAATTATTATCGGTAATTTCAGATAAAATGGGTATGTAAGGAAAAGAGTGCTACAGTGAAACAATCACTGCAAGCAAAGTTATTCCTGTGCAGGGAGTTTTTCAAAGTGTTCAAGGAGGTGACAACAGCTCTAACAGGAATAAAAAGTCTAATGCCACATTCAGATGTTGTAAAATATTTTGGCTGCTGCCAATATGGAGTGGTATCAAATGTATTCATGGAGCAACCAAGAGCAGCACCAAGTTTTTCCAGGATTCAATTTCATCTACAAACTAAACTCAATTTAAAAATATCCCAGCTACAGGACTCTGACTTGCCTTCAGGGTAGGAGTCACGATTCTTTTCTTATGCTGATTTAGACAACTGTGTTTCCTCCTCAGCATCCCACCTATCTGCTGAAGAGGAGGTGGTGCATGCAGAGGTGGATTCAAAGCAAACCGAGCTACTCTAGGAGGTCATGTTATTGGCTACAGCCAACTTGATCCCGACCCCAAAAAGTACAGAAGCTAGCGGCTTTGCCTTTTTCTTGTATTTAGAGCAGTGGTTCTCAAGCTGCGGCCCGCGGGCCACTTGTGGCCCAATCAGCACAGAGCTGCGGCCCATGTGACATCCTCAGGGCCACACAGGTATATTGGATGTGGCCCACAATGGGAAATAGGTTGAGAACCACTGATTTAGAGTCAGAGTTTGAGGCCAAAAGGGACCACCAGGTCATTCAGTCTGACTGGCCATTAACCACCACCCAGCACCTGCACACCAAGCCTAACAACCCGAATTAGACCAAGTATTAAAGCCCTCAGGAGAATAAACCATTATATTTATTGGGTTTACTGTCTTTTCTAGGGTGCTCATCACCATTCTTATCCAAACACAATTAATGCTAATTTTAGCCTAATACCTGTGTGATATAGGAAAATATTCCATCACCTTTCATTTTACAGGGCAAAATGAAGCTTGGAGAAATTAAGTCATGTAGCAAGTCAGAGGCAGAACCTGGAACCCAGGTCTCCCCATCTGTCATCCAATAGCTTAACCACAAAAGCATTCCCATAGGAGTAAGACGGTTGTTTAAGGCGTCTTTCCTTTTAAACCAGATCAGGGTCTCCCTTGTCACCTTAACTGGGAGATGGAGTTCACCTATACAGTGTGTGTGTCTTTATTTCTGACTTTAGGCTAAATGCCTATGACCTTGCTTGGATGTCACAAAGTACTGCTACCTAGACAAGTAAGTAATGATGACTGTCAAGTTGTACCACACCTATACCCAGAGACACACCTGAGCCACTTTAAAGCCATTAGCTGAACCATTTGGCTAACTCTGAGAAACAAGCCAGGTCACTATCTGATCAGACACCTGGACAGCCCAACTAAGAAGCCAAAAAACTCCCACCCTATTTGTTAAGTTCAATTTTCTACACTTCCAATCAGGAGATCACATAGGAGCTGCTTATTCAGGTTCTTGTAGCTGCAACAAAAAGTACAAGCCAACTGAAAGATGCATGCTGCTGAAAAAAAGCATCCTGTATCAAAGTCGGGGGGATTGTTGGATGTGTGTGTGCGCGCGTGCTTTTCATTCTGTTGATTGAGAACCGCTACTAGGGAAAGGAAGAGGAAAGCAGACACACAACTTAAACCCAGATTCATTAAATCTGTTTCTCCACAAAATGGCTTCAGCAGAATTTTAAGATTATGATGCCAAAACAGCCAGGGACCTACCTTCCTGTTTGAGATCCACTCTTTCCCTAGCCATCTTGCTGCATCTGCAAACCACAGATGGGATTTGAGCTGTAGCTTCTTCAATTTAAGAAAGAGGAGCTGCTGGCGCGACTCATTTTATGATGGACCTGAACTCTGGCGTTTAAAATCACCCCATGGTCCCATATTGACATTTGGGTCACAGTGCACCCAGTTTCTGGCAAAGTAAGGGTTAACTGACACTAGGATTTGTGGCTGTGGTGGTTTTTCCTCCTATACCTCCTAGTTTTGGGGAGAGGCAGCTACTACATCATTTGCATTCCTATAATTGTATTTCTAATTTACCGTAAAGGCACAAAACCCTGGACACGAAAATTTCTGATGCTTTAAACTAACATCTAAATACATAAAAATCTATAGTTGCCACGTAGGCAGCTTCCTAGCTTCCACTCGTACAATCCAAAAAGCTGGAAATGCACTTATTGATGGTGTTCAAAAGCCAGCATGGCTCCAGGCTGCACAACCACCACAGAATTTACTACACAATTAGCTATGTGGCACAGCCAAAGGAAAAGCAAATTACCCAAAGGAAAGATCAGTTCAGCAACAGGGTGCAGGCATCTACAACTGGGAACAAGTAATGATATACGTTCCTCTGGACAAATGGCCTTCCCACCCTCCTTTACACTCAGTAAATAAAGTAGGATGGCCATCTCCACACCAGATTCAGCATCTAGTACACAACTACGAGAACATGATTTAGCTTCTTCATGTCAGAGCCAAAAAAATCTAGCTGTGCAGGATGTCTTTCATAATTCTCTCCACTCCCCTTCACCAGCTTGCCGGAATGAAGTTGGAGAGGTACTACATTCCATTCCCCACCACTGCCAGCGCCACACTGAGGCCCAGGTAATTAGCTATCTGTTAATCAGTGTTATTCAAATTTGAGTCCAAGGGTCAACTAAATGACGACATAGACTATTCAGCACTTTGAGATCACCTGATGGAAAGTGCTATACAAGAGCCAAGAATTCTTATTAGTTTTTAAGTTGACACATGAACACCCGAGGCCCAATTCTGCTCTGTCTCTGCATGAGTGAGGGTAACTTGGGTAAGAGTTACAGAGTTTGGCTCTATATCCTAGCTCCACATACTACAGTGTAATAAAAACTAGGTTCACTCCTAATACAGGAAACTGTCAAAGAACAGGAATTTAAAGACTTCTACAGTTACATTTTCACATGCTTTTTCTTTTTAAATAGAAACAAACATGCCCTTCTCTCTGCCCACTCATTCATGTTGTCTTGGATACCTTTTTTCCATCCAGATAGACAGCACCTGCTTGTCCAGGTGATACCTTTAGTACATCTGTCCAGGTAAATGGACAATGGAAAGATAATCTGCATCAAGTTTAAATGCTGTTTCCTTTATGTGCAAAGTCATCTGCAATCTTAGTATATTCACGTACTTCAATGTGCAGCTGAATGCAACATACTGGCCCACGCTATCTGACTGGGTTTTGTACTCTGTGTGTCTTTCTACATAAGAAACCATGTAAGATCTTTTGCTTGGATGTCAAGTTTACTGAAAGGGTTAAATAAATTACACAGGCAGCAATGATTTGACTGCTTTAAAATTAAGAAAAACCACATCAGCAATAAAAATTCCACAGGTGCAGAACTTCCACACCACCTTCTTGACCTAGAAACACCTGGGGATTTATTACAACCTGCTACAGAATTCTCTCACTTTTCAAGTGGAGATGGCCCATGAAGTGTCACAGAATTCTAGTGGCTCTGATTTTATTATTGGTGTAATCAACTGTACAGCTTGGAAATTAACTACAATGAGCAATGCTTCTGTATGTGATGCTCTATCTATGCCTCAGGTAAGGCCAAAGTCACAGCACGGCTCAACAGTCAGATCACTGGTGGACACTCACGTTTACCAAATAAAACAGAAAACTGAAAATTGTTCCTAGTGAATGTCCTGGCTCCTCCCCCAATATAACAGGAATTAGAGAATTAAAGACCATCTCTGATCAACTTGTGCATCTCTCTTGCCATTGCAGTACACTGTCAGTTTCTCAGTATATGAGTTCACTTACTGTTATGTCAAATTAGGTTAACTTAAAATAATTATTTCACTCTTTTCAGTATTAACCACTTCAGGAAGTTTAACAATCTAAATGCCAATTATTTTCCAAGATTTTTCAAACCCACTTAATATTTCAATAAAAACCTATTTAAAATAAATGCAAAATAAAAACTTGCAACCACAATATTAAATTTACTGTAATACCCAGGTATAACCCAATTTTGTTTGATTTTTTTAAACATACAATTTAAAGTAGTTTTCCCCCCCACCATGTAGGTGATGCACGCAGGAGAAAGTCACTGTAAGAAAAGCTTAGTACTACTGGCATACAAACCTCAAGCCAGACAAATTAGAGCCTAGTAAAGCAGCGTATAATTTACATTTTGTTATGTCAATCACAAGCAGCATCTTGAGGCTCTTTACGACTAGTACACCAAACCACAACATAAAAGATGTTTTAAATCATCCCCCTACAGAGAGAATAGCTAACTGTCAACTATTCAAGGGATTTCCCTAAATGAACAAGCAACTAGAGTCTTAGAATTAACCCTCTTCAATATCAGTATTTTGAACACACATTTACTGCCTATTTCCTCAATCAATTACAGAAACTGTACCATAAAAACTGACTTTGCATAGCTACAGAAAGTCAAACTGGAAGATTAACACACAGATTGTAATAATCCATGATCTTTATTACCTTGAGCAATCAATCAGCAGATGACCAAGTGTCCCAGTAGTCTGGCAGCCCAGCATTGGCATATGGGACAGCTATACTTGGGATCAGACTCAGAATTCCTGCTCTCGCTCGCAGAGCCAGGGGCTGAGAGAATCAGAGCAGAAACTCACAAGGGACAAACAGAATAGCTTGTGCCATGTGCGCGCCCGCACACACACACACACACACACACACACACACACACACTTTTCCTTAGATCTCTTAACTAAGCACTAAGGCTGGTGGTAGCACTGATGTTCTAGACAGGGTAAAACAGCAGCATCACACCTACATTTCCATTTCCACTCCCACCATTGCTGCCACTGATGGGAGACTCAAAGAAAACTTAGCATAGATGCACTACAAAGCAAAAAAGCAAACACAAGGCAGTAGAGTTGGATGGAACAGGGTCTAGACTTCTCTCAGCCCCTTTTGTTCTAGGATGATTGGTAGAGCCCTGAACATCTGCAGATATTCGCAAATATCCACAGACCATTTTTGTGGATTGCAGATCAAACGTGGATATAAATTTTGTATCCGTGCAGGGGTCTAATGATTGGGAGCAGAGGACAAAGAATGCAACATTAAGATAGTTCAGCTACAAAATAAAGTCAGGAAATGCAAAGGTCAAAGAACATACAAGCTACGTTAACTTGACCAGGTTGCACATATGCAGTAATTCCTGTGCCGGCTTTTGAGACTGGTAGTGATGGAAGACGGGTGTTTGTGGTGGATTAGTATTGTTTTGGTTAAAGGAACTGTGTCGGTGCACCCCATAAGGCTTCACAGAAATATGCTTATGAATGTATCTATAGGACATAACTGGAATTTGTTTTATGCTACATATGTCATGGAACATATCTCTGTAAAGGTAATGATCTACTGAATCCATTCATCCTATTTGTATGCATGTGTCATTGTTATATTCAAAGTTATGAATACTGGTTGTGTACTTGCTTGATTTTTAAGTAGCCTTAGTAAAGCATTTGGTCAGCTTCTTCAGAAAGGAATGTGCAAATTAAGTGCCCAATCAAAAAACACTTAAAGGACAATGAAACGTGGAAGGCTCCAATCCACATAAGAAGGCTACCTGAGGACATTCAGGGTAGCAAATAAACAATGGCTGCTGCCTGTAAAGACTAAGTCATGCATGGACATGTGACTTGCCCATGTGACTCCAAAACTCCATCTTGGAGCTGGACTTTGCATAGGAGAGAGGAGGGGATCTCCACCCACAAGAGAAAGTCTATTTAAACCCCTGGGAGACCCATCCATTTTGCCTTCAGCTGACTCAAGAGATAGCCTCTTCACCCCCAAGGATACCTGAAAGAATCTGGAACAAAGGACAGTAACTACAGGGGTGTGAGTGATTGCTGGACCCAGACTAGAAGGAGACTAGTCTGTAAAAGGAAGCTTACTGGAACACCACGGAGGGTGAGATTTTGTCTGTATTCAGTTTTCTTACTATGTTAGACTCAGACTTGTGTGTTTTATTTTATTTTACTTGGTCATTCACTTTGTTCTGTCTGTTACTACTTGGAACCACTTAAATCCTACTTTCTGTATTCAATAAAATCACTTTTTATTTATTAATTAACCCAGAGTATGTATTAATACCTGGGGGGGGGGAGGCAAACAGCTGTGCATAGCTCTCTATCAGTGTTATAGAGGGCGAACAATTTATGAGTTTACCCTGTATAAGCTTTATACAGGGTAAAACAGATTTATTTGGGGTTCGGACCCCATTGGGAGTTGTGCATCTGAGTGTTAAAGACAGGAACACTTCTTAACCTGCTTTCAATTAAGTCTGCAGACCCTGGGTCTGTGTTGGAGCAGACTGGCGCGTCTGGCTCAACAAGACAGGGTGCTGGAGTCCCAAGCTGGCAGGGGAAGCAGGGGCAGTAGTAGTCTTGGCACGTGAGTTGGCAGTTCCCAAGGGGGTTTCTCTGATCCAACCCGACACAGGGACATTAACTTGCCAGTTTAAAAAAGTTAAAAGTAGTTTCAGGTACTACACCTGCCCAAGTCTCTCTCCCCCTCCCCCTGACACCTTTTGTGGATTTATACCATAATTTCCTATTTTATCAGTGTTTTTCTTTCCCCAGTACTCAGTAAGAGACTTAAACAAGAGAAATGCCTATACAAAGTACGATCAAATGCACAGGTCAAACTGAAAGAATATTTCTATCTAGTCTTGCAGTTACTATTAGGTGCTCTTTGTAAGAGAAGTAAAAATTTCAAGACAAAGTGATTTAAGTTGATGGTGTCCCTCTAAATGTGCAGCTTTGTATTTCTATTTATGCTAAATGCGTATCATAGAGTACGCAGAATGTGCAGAGACTAAGGCCACGGCTACTCCAGCTCCCACAAGCGGCAGTGGCTATGTTGGCGGGAGAAGTTTTGCCGCTGACACAGCAGCGCTCTCCACATGGGTGTTTATAGCGGCGTTACTTATGTTGCTCGGGGGGGGGTGGGTGAGATTTATTCACACCCTTAAGCGACATAAATTATGCCGACATACGCTGTAGTGTAGACACAGCCTAAGTAATGGTTCCTACAACATTTCTGATGTTTGCATTTTTTCCTGGTATTTTAAACTGTAAGTGCAATTTTAATGTTGCATTAAAACAGTATTTTTGCCTCTATCTTCTTTCCTGCTGCATTCGAAGCCTAAAATTGGCCTTTTTTGCTAACCTCCCTCAGCTTAAACCATGAGTTTGCAGTATTGTCTTCTAACACCTCTTGGTCTCTCAGCATTACTACTTTCAAGGTATGTGCCGCCTCCCATGTATGTGTTCATTTCAGATTATTTTCTCCCAAACTGTTATTTGCTGCCAGTGTTTCTAATCTCCCTCAAATTCCTTTGTATTTATCCTCATTGGTGTTCAACTCCGCCCAGTTCAGTATCATTTGCAAACTTTATTAGCTGTGACTACTTGCTCTTCTAGATAGTTAAAAAACATAGTAAATAAGACCAGAGATCACTGCAACACACTAATAAACATCTGCGTCCAATCTGATATTGTACCTTGTGTTTAGGTACATTGGTCACTTTTCAATACATGAGATGGTGCTTATTCCAAGATGATTTGAACTAATTTTAGAGACAACAATTTTGAGAAACACTATCAAGGGCTTTTCTATAATCTACGTATTACATCCCCCACTGCATCCATCAAATGCCTACAAATTCTTACCGAAACACCTCCAGTGCAGGCAATGGGACTATTCGCATGATGTTATTAGCATGAGCAAGTTTTGCAGGACCGAGTCCTAAATCTGTAATTCTATCCAGAGCCAACAAGTTTATCCCCAGACATCTATTTATAAATCCGCTACTGCTAGTTGTTCATTTTCCCTTGGTATTTACTCTGTTACTTTAAAGGTGGATAGGAGTTAACATAAAGGGTGGTAACTACCAGGATCTCTCCCTTTCCTTTTTTCAAAGATCAGTACTGCATTTGCTCTTCTCCAGTCTTTATACATTTTTAGTGACACATCAGTGGTACAGTAGGTTTGCCAATTCCCTTAATAAGCTTCCCTATACCTCACCCACAGCTTTTTTCATAAATCCCTCCTCATTGCCTAAGCTTTCCTTAGTTTTCTTGTTGAAGACAGATTTTAAACAGAGTACCACAGCCAGTTTTGAGCCCTTCATTTAACCTCCTTCATTCACGAGTGACCCTACTTTCTCTCCTTTTCAGGTTAAGGCATTGGGTGATTTGTTGTTTGGGGGGGGGGGGAAAAGAGCGCAGATTGTGCTGCATGTACAATCTCCCCTACACAAGCTGTCCCAGAAGCAGCATAAAGAACAGCACCACCCACCACCACCTGCTCGAAGCTGGGCCCATGGTCAGACCACAACAGACAAGAAGAATATCCACCACAGTGAAGACATGGCTGTGCTAAACATCTTAACAGATGCCTTGCTGAGCATGCTCACAAGTGACTTTTCACTTGCTTATAACTTGTTAACCAAAGAGGCCATTGCCCCTCCTCCAGTCATGAACACGCTCTTTTAAGAGCTCCATTTACATGCCAAGTCTCAAAGTTCAGCTGCTACCAAAGCAACATGGAAAAAGTGTGGCTTTTATTTTTTTATTATTCTGCAGTGAGGTTTTCAGACTTGCACAGCACAACGTGGCTGAACAAGCTTCCCTCAAACTCCCCAAAAGGATTCCCCTTTCAGTCGAGAGCAAGCGTACAAGATCTCAGTCCTGCAGCAGACCTCTGCAGAATTTTAGGAATGAGGGGTTTTGAACCGAAACAGTTTAGCAGCCTTAACTGGCTCAAGGCCAGCTTTGCCTAGAATTTACTTTCGAACCCCTGTGTGTAACCAGAACTCCCTCTTTCAAATGGGTCCCCAACGCTCAACCTCTTCATTGAAGCTCACACCCACCTGAGCCACACCAGTGAAACTTCTGTTCCCTGCCCTTTATTTAAAAATGGCATTCCAAGACAGAGCCTTCCTTTAGGTCTCCCGGTAATTATGTATGTGCTTTTAGAGAATATGCTCCCTGGGTTTTTCTTGTACAGTGACAATCACATTACCAGTATTTTAATAATAACAATCATTACAGTACCTCCAAGTAGGTGCATGTTCAGTAGTATATGCAAAAGTTATTCCTTTATTTAAAAAAAAAAAGGGGGCGGTGGGGAGGTGAGAAAATTAGTAATGAAAACAAAAACAATTATACCAAGAATGCTAAGACAGCACCACACACTACACTAAGAGTGTCAAGATTGTTAGGAGCGGACAACTGAACACACCAAAATCTTACCAGTGCCAATCACAACCGGCACGATCTCTCACCCACTTCCACCACACCAGAATGGAGTAAAAGCAAGAGACTGGAAAGTTCCAGGCAGAAATAGTGATGACATTGCCTAGAACTTTCAGAGCTGAGTCCAACTTCCTAAAAACCACCAAGAAGTCAGTGGAAGCTAGAAACGGCCCAGACAGGCTGTCATGTATTTCTTATTTCTCCGCATTGGCAACCAGCCACAAGGTCCCATCACTTACAGTCAGTCTTTGACTGCACACGCAAGGCCTGGAGCCTTTTCAATGTTTACAAAGGCCCTTTGCTTTTCAGAGATTGGCTTGTAGCATCACCCAAACAAGGTGTTATTGTAATGCCCGAATAAGATCTACGTAGAGATACTAACACTTCCACCCCACAGAAAAGCAATTCCAAGTTTTTTAAGGCTCTTCTTCCCAAGACACACAACTAGCCAGCTTCTTCACAGCCTTCTTCCACTCTCTTCTCAATAGATACTAGGCCTCATGCCTCCACCATCACTTCCTTTGGGTCCTTCTTAAAGTGTCACCACTACTACCTTAAAAAAATCACTTCACTAACAATCATTTCTTTACCAATGTTACAAGGACCTTACATTATTCAGTACTTTTACAAATGCTATGTGGGTCATTATTTGTGTTTTGCTTACTTTTTGCATTTTTCTCAGTTTGGACAATGAATTAAAAAAAATCAGTTTCACTTTCACTCTTTAATTGCGCAAGATTGGGGCTCCAGACACATATACATTATAATCATTGCTCGATCTCTGCTGTTTTCATTGGAATTATTTTTTAATTGTGCAAACATTTTTATTGGTTTGGGGACTTAGAAAAGCTTGTTTTAACAAAATGTAAACGATGAGTCAAATTTAAGCTAACAGTGTTGCTTCAAATATATACTTCTTCCAAGAGACCAAGAAATCCCCCTGGTCTCTATCCCAGTACTAAATTACCAACAATTTAAATAAATATGGAACTAACCAGACATGCATGAAACTTCATGTAGATTTTCCTTACATGATATCCTGTAGCCTTACATGGTCCATCTATATTGTAAGCGCTTTGGAGTAACACCATTTTTTCTTAACGCCATAGCGCACTTTCAATGCTACGTAAATAATCAGACATGCTAGTGGATAACATAATTTCTGTTTTTATTGAAAATTCAAGTTTTACTCTAGTCAGCAACCCTCCACTGATTCCCCAGCTATCTTTCACTGTGGTTCCCCCATCTCCACAGAAATCAGTGGGTTAATGATTAATACCCAGTACAGACCAAATCCAGAAAGAAAAAAATAGGAAGACACAGCTTTCTTAATTAGAAGAGATGCAAAACTGTCACAGGAATCAAAGATACCTAGACACAGTACAGAGTGTTCACAAGTCACAGGAAAGCGTGAACATTTCATTTTTTAAAATAAGGTAGGCTAGCAGACAATATAATGCACCACACCAACTAAGCAGCAGCAAAGTTATGATCATAAGCCCTTAATTCTGTCAACCAAGAACATATATAAGAACGGCCATACTGGGTCAGACCAAAGATCCATCTAGCCCAGTATCCTGTCTTCCGACAGTAGCCAATGCCAGGTACTCCAGCGGGAATGAACAGAACAGTAATTTCATGACAATTTCTCCCTGTTTTAAAGCACCACGCTTCCACATAAAGGAGTTCCCTTGTCTCTATGGGCTGAAAGGTCCTTTTAATATTCTCTACAGAGGCAATATTGCAGCTAAATATATTCACCTCCATGCCCAACAGACCAACCCAAGTGACACTGGGCACAAACTGAGGATGACGCTTTCATAATGGCCTAACCACTAGCTAACATTCCTGCTCAGGCCAAGTGCACACCTGCTCCCAAGTATTCACCCACCCATACACAAAGCAGGGCAGGAGGATTTAGCACAAGGACAGCTTCCTGTGCCCTGACACTACCTGCACTAGGACCCTAAGGGAGAGGGTTTTCACAACCAGCCCTGCAAAGTCAGATGCACAATGAACCCTCCCCCCAAATTCCCAAATGACACCACACAAAAAAAAAAAAAATGAAGAAACCGATTAGAAAGAATCACTTTGCCAATCATGTGCTGCCCCAGCAGCGCCAACCCCCCATTCGCTGTCTGCATCAGCAGCCTCCCTGGTGCCCCCAGTGGCTGTCCCCACGCAAGAACATCCCCTTGTTCACAGTCCCAGAAAGGGCCCCTGTATGCATCCACACTCTGCCTCAAAGAGTAGTCCCCCAACGCACCCCCCCCCGATTCTCACACTCCCAGCTCCCCAACCTCCATCCCTGTCTCCAGCTTCTCCACACCCCCTGCACACAGCAACGGTGCCCAGGAACCCCCCACGGCTGTCCATGCCCCCAGCCCGCCTGCAGCCCCCAGGTTCTCACAGACCCATGCATCATGCCCCTATTTTCTCCACCCCCTCCCGCTGAGCCCCATCCCACCTATCGGTGCACCCTGCCGGCATGCCCCCATATGCACCCCGCCCCCCATTGCCCCACACACACCTCCCCCCGCCCCCCGTGCACCCCGCCCCCCATTGCCCCACACACACCTCCCCCCGCGCACCCCGCCCCCCATTGCCCCACACGCACCTCCCCCCGCCCCCCGTGCACCCCGCCCCCCATTGCCCCACACGCACCTCCCCCCGTGCACCCCGCCCCCCATTGCCCCACACGCACCTCCCCCCGGCGCCCGTGCACCCCGCCCCCCATTGCCCCACACGCACCTCCCCCCGGCGCCCGTGCACCTCCCCCTACCGGTGCCGTGTCCTGCCCTTGCCCGCTGCTCGCAGGGGCCGGTCCCCGCCCCCGGGGGTGTCTCCGATGGAGGCCCCGGGCCCCGACGCTCCCTTACCCCGCTCTCCGCCGCCGCCAGTGCAGCCCCGGTCCCCGTCCCGGCTCCGTCCCCCAGCCCAGCGCCTCCGGCTCCGCAGCAGCGAGCGGGGCTCCGGCACGTGACAACGCCCCGCGCCCCCATAGGCTGGAGCTGCCGGGCAACGCGAGCCCGCCCCCTCTCTGCACCTGAGAGAGCGCCTTACGCCAACCACGTAGGGATGCCAGCCCCCACAACGCAAACTACTTAACAGCCGCCTCCCTGGCAGGCGAATGCCGCCTTGCAAAGTTGACGTAAAGTCCTCTAGTTCCGAGAAGCAGGTGTCTTACCTGAGACCATCGCTCCTTGCGTGAACGGCGTAACCTCGCCTGCCGCCTGTCCCTTAGGATTTACGGAGATTCCGTAATTCTGCCGGTTAGGGAAGGCCGAGGCCGCACCTGAGACGGTTCCTTACGTAAAATCCGTAACTCCTCAAAGAGGTCAGTGTCTCTTACGGACTTTCCGTAAGGCTCCCGGCACTGGTGCCGTACCTGAGGGTGCTTTCCTTATGCAAGCTCGCTAGCCGCCGCTAGCGTAGGTGATGCTGTGGTGCTTGCGTAACTTTCGTACCAGAGTTGGTGGAATCCCCTCCGCCCTTCCCTTGGGGTGGGGAGGGAGTCAGTCAGCGGCTGGGGTGGGGGAAGTCAGGGGCGGCAGGTGGGGGTGCGGACAGGTGTGCAGGTAGGTGGGGGCAGAGGTTCTTCATCCTCACCTCAGACCCAGGGAGCTGTTACCACTCCCCCCCAGAGCAGGAGGCAGAGCAGGCTCCCTTCATCCCCCCCAGGCATTATTGTCACCAAGTGAGCAAAAACCATGAGCCTGGCTTTAAAAAAGTACAACATTCAACAACAAAAACCTATAAATGTTGGGTTCTTCTTATTTGCTTTCTGTTTCATGAGCAGGTCAGGGTCATATTTTCCAGCCTTTCCCCACGAACACAAGGGTTAATGACTTTTTGTCTTCCTTAATTAAAGCTTTGCAAATTTAACACCATTCATCTGGGCTTGAATAGGGACTGGGAGTGGCTGGCTCATTACAGAGGCAGCTTTTCCTCTCCTGGAATTGACACCTCCTCATCTATTATTGGGAGTGGACTACATCCACCCTGATTGAATTAGCCCTGTCAAGACTGGTTCTCCACTTGCGAAGTAACTCCCTTCGCTCCATGTGTCAGTATATAATGCTTGCATCTGTAACTTTCACTCTATGCATCTGAAGAAGTGAGGTTTTTACCCACGAAAGCTTATGCCCAAATAAATCTGTTAGTCTTTAAGGTGCCACCAGACTCCTTGTTGTTTTAATTAAAGCTGAGATTCACCCATAATCACTTGACTGCTAGAGCTGCAACTTTAAGGAAAAAAACCCAAATCATCAGACTCATGGTAAACATGGGAACCTAACCAATACCAAGTCACACTATTGTGCACCAGCCCCTTCATGCAGTTGTCTGTGTACAAGCAATATTTTATAGACCGTTACATTTAAACGTAGAGAGATGAAAGGGCTTGTCCAAAGCCACACAGTGAGTCAGTGGCAGAGTGAAGAATAAAACTCCCATCCCTCTGCTCCAATAACATGCTGCCTTTCTATGATTTATACCCAATAGATAAATCAATATCAAGTAAGAAAAGTATGTACATTCAGGAGAGAGGCAACACTTCCAGATAAATCCTTCAGCAATTACTCATACACAGATTTCTAGATCAGGTCGTCTCCAGTTTGTATTTACTCTCATAAGGCTTTATAAGACTTTAGCGAGCATTTATTGCTCTCCAGTTCTTTCATTGGAATTCAAGACAAACCCCAGCATTCTCTTATTCAAGTCAACCTCTAGCTTTTCTGCAATAATTCTTCCTAACCCAGGTCATCTGTCCATTCTAGAACTTCATGGACAGAATGAACACTTGGGAGTTACCATGATCACTTCAGATGTAGAGCATCTCGATCAAATAACACTGATGTGTCCTTAAAGCTCTGCAAAAACTGTAAGTATGGGTTCTTTTGGGTGCCTGTTTGATGAAAACCATAGGTTTTTGCTTCAGTGGGATTACCATAGGTTTACCCCTAAAACATAAGGCAACCCTAGCCAATATTTTTAAATGAGTGCCTAAAGTTAAGTTCATAAACCTGTAATTTGGTACCTAAGTAAGATTTTTCTGAAGATGTAGGAACATCAGTCAGTGGAAATTGTCAGCACCAACTTTCAGGTGCTTACGTGTCTACACACCCAATTTTCAAGATGTTAGCCCATGGTAATAAACTATACTTGGTAAAAATTAAAGGTGACCACTTCTGGAATGGAAGGCATGAAAAGCCAGTCTGCACAGCATACCGCACCACATGGGCTGAGGAGATATTTCACTGAGAAGGACAATGTTTTACACTAGGTGCATGGAGCCCTTGAGCCCTAATCCTGAAAATATTTACAGATGTGCTTAATTTTATGCATTGTGAATAGTCCCATTGAGGTCAGTGGAAATAGTCACAGTGTGTAAAGTTAACCATGGGTGTAAGTCTTTGCAGAAGTGGGATCTAAGCCATCACCCGAGATTTATAGTTGGTTATACCTTTATAAGTCACCTCACGTTTCTGCCATGTAAACTGGGGACAACATTAGAATGTTTGTGGCTTAGAAGAAAAGTAATTACAAGAAATCTCTACCATTGCTTTAAAGTCTGGGGTGAAGATTTTCAAAGCAATGAAAAATATCTGGCTAAACTCCCTGTATTGCTTTAAAAAAATCAGCCTCTGCCTTTTCTAATTCTGTTTTGAGAAGGGACAAGAAAATTGTTGCTAGAAAATCAAGGACTGGTCCAAGGACTTGGTGTGAAGAGATGGTATTTTATTTGAAATTGATGATTGCAGATGAAGACGCAGCAGAAACTCAGATCAAGGAAAGGATATTGGAGGAGATAATGGAATGGAAGGGACAGCAAAAAGAGGGTGGAGTGATTGCACAGAGGAGCAAAAAATGTAGCAAAGAAAGAAAAATCTGCAGGAGACCGTCAATGTGTTTTAGAAAGTGGAGCTTTCACAGAGGTCGGAAAGAGAGATTTTCAGCTAGGGTCTGAATTATATGTTCTATGAAATCTCACATTTTTCTGTTGAGTTGCTCTCCCTTGGGCTAGTGCTTTGCCAAGGGCAAAAGCATTGAGGAGAGGGGATTGATGGATTATTTTAGAATACAGGGGATTGCAAGAGCTTTGGTGCTGCAGTACAAGGTTATAAATGTAACAAGGGAGAGAACATCTGAGCTTTGAAAGAAGCCATTTAACATCTTTCTTTAGGGATCTGTGGGGAAAAAGGAAGAAAGTTGCATTTAAAGGTGTAAAGACATTCCAGTGGTAAGGATCTGAGTTACACTACAAGGAGTATTGGCATTAATGAGGGGTTATCATCTTGATACACGTTGAAAGATATAAACTTAACTCTTTTATTGGGGTAGTGTATTGGCATAATAGAGATTTTCTTGCATATGGGTGGTTATACTGGAAGCCATATGCATGCATCTCTCGGCAGAATTTATCTGAAAAGTATCATATAGGGCCTGAACCTGATTTCCTTGTGCATTCAAAAATCAGGGATTTCAGTGGGAATTTTGGGTGCCCAATAATAATACTTTTATAATGCTTTCCAATGCTTCAAAGCACTGTACAGACAATTAATCCTCCCAACACACTGGTAAGGTAAGTATTATTATTCCCATTTTACAGATGGTGAAACTGAGACTGAAAGGTGAAATGATTTGCCTAAAGCCATACCCAGAATAAGTTGCATAGCTAAGGATAGGGCCTCAACTCTGTGCTCATAACACCAGACCTCACTGTATACAAGGATGGGACATAGGTAATATGGACAGAATAAGAACTGTGATATCCTTGGAGTAACTAAATAAAGATTGAAATGTACCCGTGGCACGAACACAGCCAAATCTGAAGTGTAGGTATTACCTCTGAAGAAATAGAGTATATGAATTTAGTTTTGAACTTGGATTTGAATTGAAAAGGATAATGGGACTTCCAAAATGTGGAAAAGTAAACATTCTAAAATGTGTTGGGGGGGGGGGGCGGATCCAATTAACTTTCTCTGAGTATTCTGTTGTGCCTTGTTCTGTCTGTTTCTATCTCTTGGATTGTCAGATCCTCAAGGAAGGGACTGTCAGATTTTTAGATTATTACTTAGGTTTTATACTGCAACAAGTATGTAATTGGAATCTAACCAATTATAACTAAGAGTAACACACAAATCTAAGATGCTAATGCAGGGAGAGAGGATCAAAGAAATAGTCTCAGGAGATTTTGGATGCTTACACAGATGTATTTTGAACAAGTGCATGTGTCTGTCTGAAGTTACAGCAACACAGGAAGATTTCACTACATGGTTTTTAGGAGTAACCAAGCTCAAAGAATATTTTAGAAGTCCTAGGAAATGAGGCAGATATCGTAAACAAAAACATTAATGAACACATCTAGTGACCATATCATATTTGAAGTTATCCTTGGAACATGTTTAAATGTAGTGTTTCAGAAGTGGTAATTAAAAACACACACTCACTCACTCACACTCTCTCTCTCTCTCTCATTCACACTAAAAGTTAACATTAAATGGAAATTTAAATAAGTTGATTGAAACCAACTGCTACCTGGGGTGTGTGCAGAGGGGAATACAAGAGACTTAATACCAAAAAGGAGAGTAAGAGTCAGAAGAGTTAAAAGTGTAAATAAGTGTGAATTTTTTTAAAATGTAAAACTCAGAAATACAGATGGATGATTTATTACGAAATGATCAAATAATAATAGTTCCTGTATAATGCTATACAGAATCCAACTGCTGTACAAACATTAACTAATGCTTGTGGTACTCCTGTAAGGCAGATAAATATTATCACCATTTTATAGTTGTAGAATAGACACAAAGTGGGGTTCCAGAGTGAGTCTTGAGATTAGAACTCAGGAGTTCCTGGCTCCCAACTTTGTGCTCAGATAATGCTGCTTAAAATAGTAAAGGACTGATAAAAGTTTAACAAAATGCATATTAGTGCAAAAAACACAAACCCTTAATAATGCAAAAATCTGAACAACTTTGTGTTTCTGTTCTTTGTCACTTTAGAAAACAGAGAACTAGACATTATGTCTAGTAGACATTCTAATTTACTTGGAAGTCTGGAACTTTTATTTCCTAAACTCACTAGCATAACAAAATGCATCAAACTATGCCCAAATCTTACTCATGTGAGTAGTCCCATTGAAAGCAGTGGACCTGATTTTGAACTTGTTGAATTCAATGGGACTTGCATGTGTAAGGCAATCAGCAGAGTTCAGCCTTGTGAGTTGGTTTGATTAGCCTAATGCAGAAGAAATTATTCCATACGCTGTATATCTGATGCAGAAATTCAACTACCAATAATAAGTAAAAGATAGAGACAGGGCAGCAGCTGGTGTATATGACCAATTTATGAAACCATTTTCATGAGGACCAGGAAATAACAAAAAGGCAGAGGATAGAAAAGGGGCTTTATAGTTGCTGCTTGTCACTGATTTTATGTTTGGAGGCAATGAACCAGACAGTGAAATCTGCAGTGAGGCAGCCCCAAGGGTCAGCATACAGTGTATGATATAACAACAGCTACAAATACTGTAGTGAAGACTAAATGGCTATTAGCTATAATAAAGGGGGTGGGGGAAACACTAAGTGAGCAAGTATGATATGTAATCCATCAGATTTTAAGGGCTTGTTTGTGTTTATCTACAATGAGAAGATTCAAACAGAGTTTAGGAGAAGAGGCATTTTTAATGTATTCTTCTTTATAAAAAAAGGAAACTCTATTTATGATGCTGATACGTTGTCCAGTGACCCAGTTCTTTACAGATTCCAAGTTCTGCCTTCAGACTCTTGTACACAATTCCCACTAAAGCTAATAGGATATGTATTGTATCTGAGGGCAGAGATTGGTCCAGAGATTGAGTTAAAGTGCTGAAAGTACAATTCCAAATGGGGCCTTTTCAGGAAGATTATAAAGCCTGTGCCTAACTTTAAGCACGTGAGTAGTCCAGTAGACCTCACAAGGACCAGGAAATAACAGAAAGACCGAGGAAGGGAAAAAGGGCTTTGTTACATGCCATCTTGCTAAATTCAGGCCCCCAATTCAGGAAAATACGTAAGCATCTGCTTAACTTTAAGCATATGAATAGTTCCATTGACATTCCATAAATTTAAATGGGACTACTCATATGGTTAAAATAAGGCACGTGCTTAAATACCTTCCTGAACTGGAGCCTGCAATTAGAAAGATGGTAAGCCAAGTGCTCATATGCAAATACAAAGATCTTGGAAGAAAATTTCAGTAAGGCATGACAAATCTACCTGTCTTTAATGACACAATCAACAAAAAGTTGGTTGCAATAACAACACACTAGAAAATAATTTCTGAGGCAACTTTTCCAACTTATAACTCTTTTAAGTTATAGAAAAGTAGACCAAGATAAGTTTGGAGAAAGAAGTCACTCAGAAACCAAAGGGGAGGAAGAAAGCAAATGGGGACAGAAAAAGAATGTAGAAAGTACGTGAGTCAGATGTCACCAGGCTTTATATAGAAAAGCCCCACAGAGAGCAGAAGGTGAAAAGTCACTAACTACAAGATTTGAAATAAAGGATTACAATATAAGCAGTCACAGAGAGCAGGGGAATAAGTGGAGGGTGGATGAAAGCTGCATTCAGGAAGAGAGAATATTAAAAAAAAAAAATCAGATGAACGGTCACCCCACAGAGTAGTAGAAACCAAAGGGACTGAAAATACAATTGCAAAACTATACTTAAAAACAAAAAGAAGAAGAAGAAGAAAAGGGGGGGGGAGGAAAAATATAGAAGGAAACATTCTATCATTGGAGTGATTGGGGAAGAGGAAGCAGTGAGGATTCAGCAAATAAAGTTGGATTGAACTTTCTCTTCATATCAGTAGCTGTGTTCTTTCTAGAGGGCATAGAAAGAGGAGTCACAAACCATAGGAAATGCAGAAGAGATGGATGAGTTTTGAAATATTCACTACTTATGTTTACAACATTGCCCCACTAGAGCACTGCTTGTGTATCATAGAAGTCACTGTTTATAACTCCTTTTACGGTCATACTGTTTTGTTGGGGCACATTTTCAAGCAATTGTTCCTGAGAAATGAGAGAACCTTTCTATTAACAAATCTCAATTAGTCAACAAACTCACAAGTGCCACTAATTGTGGGGAATCTATCCCCATCCACTTATATTTTCCACAAGGACTTGTCATGCTGGATGAAATGTCCTGCGAATGGATACTTCTCAAAGTCTGAAGTGCACTGCTTTTGACCATTTAAAATACTGCTTCTTATTATCACTTTTCTAAAGATGGGCAAAAGAAGGCCTGGTCTACTCCTTAAATTTAGGCGGAGGTAGTAAAAATCCACATTGGGGGTTAGGTTGGCATAGCTATGTTGCTAAGGGGGTGTGGATTTTTCACACCCCTGAGAGACAACTCCATCAACCTAATTTTTTTTTTCTGGCATGCTGTGATCAGCTGAAGTGCTCTTGCACAAGTCCCTAGTTTTGAGGGTCTGAGTGCTCATGGCAGGGTGTTTTCAACACGGAGAAGCTGTAAATCTGGACTTCAGTTTCCCAGGTGCTTGACCAGTCTGAACTTCAGGGCTTGGTACTAAACACACTGGTTCACTCAGGACTTTTGCTTGAGTGGGTGATTGTCAGGTTAGTTTGTTTATAGTTTATTATTTATATAACACCAAAAAGTGTATAACCCTGGGTGCTCTACAGAATAAGTGCAAAGACAACATGTTGAAGTCATAAGCCGTTCTCCCTTCCATCCCAAAAAAGCTATCTGGATTTAGCATGGAAAGTCTAAGACACCCTAGCTACATCAGTGTTGCCAGGCTTGTCTTTGTTATAACCTAGTTTCATCCCACTCTACCACCTGTTTGCCACTATCGAAAATAAATGTGGTGTGCTCAGCAAGTAGGGGAGAAACGTTGTAGTGAATATTTGCTTAATCAGATGCCTGATTTTTTTTTCCAGGCCTGTGTATCTTAAGGATTCTTCTTCTCCTTTCCTATTGTGGAACTAGATTTTTAAAAAATATGGATATCCTATTGTGTGCCATGCTTGTTCATAGAAAGGCAGTGTCATGACTCTGGGGTACATACACTGCTGTAAAAAATGATTGCAGAGGACTCTGTTAATGAAGATGCCGTGTATTATTAGCCGTCATTCCCGCAAAGACTGATGATACTGATCCTTGATAGTACTCTTCAGTCTCTCCTGGCTCAAGTCAACAGATACTATTCATGAAAAGCCCAGAGTTCACTCATAAGATAGTAGCAAACATTACCCATGTCCTGTTGGTGGGCATGCCAAGCCATCTCTCTGCATACCAGCTTTGTCAGTCCGCATCCACGTCTGTCAAGGTGCTCTTACAAATCTGCATAGTAACATGAAACAAGGAAGGGTTTCCACAGCTGAAAGAGTTGAAAACTGAAGACGCTGTCAAACTATTAACTTTCAATGAGAATCCAATTGAAATTAATAGTAAGGACAGGATGCTGATGGGCCACCTGGCATCTCCAAATCCTTAACATCCCTAAGTTTTAATTTGGAAAAACAGGGCCCTGATGTACCAGCAGGCCTTTACTGTTTCTCTCTTCTTGTTGAGGGAAGCTTCTAGAGTTTTCTCTTCACCTATGGCACCCTAGCAGGACTTAAGAAGTTAATGTTGGGAGTTGTAGGGCATCTGTACTACTCAGCCTGTCTGTGCAGAGAAAGGCAATAGCAAGAAGATTCTGCATTGGCGTATGGATCTGGTGAGCCTGAGGCTGCAGGTTCTTCCACAGTGTTTTGTAGGTACTTGCTTTAGGCAGTCAGGATTCCCATCATTAAGTAATGGTATTAAGCTTCTCATGACCAACCCCTTGTCCACAACTCCCTTTTACCCATTTGAATACTTTTCTAAACAGGGCAGGGGAGAATAGTAATGTATCGCTCTACTGTAAATGTCCAGAAAAGGGCTGGACTGTATGGATAAGCATTTGGATTGTTTATGAGCACTGTCTTGAGCCTCTGTAAGTGTATTAAATTGTAATGCACAATTTTAAGTAAATGGTTTGATTGTTTTAATCATGGGAACCCTGAATAATTTACATTTGTGGTCAGCAGTCAACCACTTTATCTCGACAGTGGTGTAAATCAACATGGTCGGTGTTTACTGAACTAACAAGAGAAGAGAGATAATGAATTAAACCGGAAACCTGGCCATCCTTTGTATCACATGGACAGGACACAATGTATGTAAATATGGGGAGGCTTGTGCTTATTGTAAGGAGGCAAATACCTTTGGGAATATTTGTGTCCTTATTAAAGGGCTGATTGTATAGTCAAGGGGCTATTTTTCCGAGGAGGGATGCAAATAGGGCAGAGAAGGAAAGAGCGGAGGATTGGGGGCAGAGGGGGTCATCAGGGTCCCACAGTGAAGTGGTCCACTAGCCTTTCTCCTCTCCTTTGAAGGTTAGGGTTGAAACGCTGTCATCGTTCCAAAGGGAAAACAACTTGGGTGGTCTCTATATTGCTAACCTATGGCCTAATTAACAGGACTGGGCCTCTTTTGAAAAGAGGCCCTTGAATAGAAGGGGTTTTCCAGGTCAAGGCTGAAAGCAAAATATCCCCTATAACATGAGCCTCTGTACTGCACCCATATTTTTCTAAATGATTTGGCTCATCTTTAATGTTTATGCTGCTTTCTAAAATAAACCCAGCTTCCCTCCCTGCGGGTGTTGAATTTAACATCAATAATTAGTGGGCTTTTTCATCTCTAAATGTTAATTTCTCTGTTTTCAATCTGTTTCTGGTATAAAAAGTTTTTATTTTCACTGATTTTTTTTTTCATTATTTTTTAAGCCGCATGTCCCTTTCCTCCATCCCATGTACATTTCATTTTGTACAGGTTTGCTCCTTTTTTGATAGAAGCAAGGGGTGAGTGTTAATCAGTGACCCTGAAATCCTAGCTAAGGGTTGAGTGGTGATAGTTGGCATTATAGTCAGAGCAGAGAAGTCCTTTTGCCCAGATCTGTTTTCATATGTGGGAAGTGGAGAGATGTCAGGGGACCCATTTGAAAAAAAACAAAACAAAAAAAAACCCACCTTGAACCTTGCAGGATTGGTTCCTACATTTTTAACTCTTTTTTTTTTTTTTTATGGTCTATTCAGAGTTTGAAGGCAAACATACATATTAAACCTCATAGTTCTAAACAGAAATAGAAATTATTATGCATTTTTGCTATGTATGCATATTTTATGCATATTTTGCCATGTGTATAATATAATGTGTGTGTACATAGAAATGCCTTTCTCTGATTGCTCTTTGCTACATGCTTTTGAGGCAGCTAGAATCCCCTTTCCTCATTAGTTGTGCAGGAGGTTTTTATTAACCAGTTGAATAATTCCTATTCAACTGCATTGTTATCCTCTCTTGCTTGTATGATTATCATAGCTGCCTCTCAGCAGTTCTGCCTCCTGTGCCCTCTGGTATCTCTTGATGTGCAGCTTTAACTTAACAAATAAATGTAAAAAGCATATTAAATACGGATGATGAGAGAGGTATGATTTTTTTATTTATCCTGCTTACTATTTGATGACCTAAATGTTTTCTGCTCCTCTAATTACTTATTTAAGACCTATTGATTTCTCAGGTTTCTGCTGGGAGGCCTTGCGGAATTCTCTGTCACACAAATAGCATTATAGTTGCCTGCAAATTAAGGCAAGCAGACAGAATGCTGTAGCATTGCAATAACCAGGCAGAAGGCTTATTTTAACCCAAGTTCCATGTGAAATATTTATGTACTGATTTAAATACTAAAGAGCTGGTATCCACACAGCAGTGAAAATACAGCTATATCTCATCCAGCAGCTGCATCTTAGACCTGGAACTTCCCCAGCTAATCCCCCTGCATTCATCTTGGTGGCCTAGAGGGTTAGTGTTCTGTACAAAGGACAGAGGTTTGAGTCCTAGTGCCAGTCTCTTGCTCCCCAGATTACCTTGAACAAGATGGGTAGTTCTGTTTGATGTCAGTGGGATTATTCATGTGACTAAAGTTAAATATGTTCATAAGTGTTTGTAGAATTTGGGGCTTAAGTAGTGAATGTCTTAGAAGTGGGGCAAAAGTGCTTCCCACTCTTCCGGGATAACTGCACGCGTTGTGGCTATCAAGGTTTGATGTGAAAGTAAAAGTCATAATGTGTGGTGCTGTTTTGCTGACCCTTGAGCCGTATACTGGACAGAGGTGCTAATACAAATATTCATTATAATTTTTCTAGGGCTTCACTCAACATCTATGCATATCACTTTTCTAAGGGTACATCTAGACAGCAGCTGATTGTCCATCGGAGCTGAAAATTACACATAGGCACACAAGTTAGTGTGCTAAAAATAGCAGGGTAGCCCCGGCCGTAGCAGCGGTGGCATCCCCACACAAGTACTTACCTAGGGTCTTGGACAGGATTGTACATGGGTGGCTAGCCTGTGCTTCTGCAAGTACGCTGCTATTTTTAGTAAACTAGATCAATCAAAACTAGTGTTTGTACATCTATTTAAGCTTGAAATTACACCTCCAGCTGCAGTGTAGATGTGTCCCAAGAGAAGACCATTTCAGTTTTGTTATGGGGGACTTCTGTGTAAAGAATTCCTGTGTGGGCCTAGACAAGTGTCAGTGAAATGCTTCTCAGAGAAGCTTTACTCAGGTGAAGTATTAAAGTACTTCCACTGACCTGCAGAGAAGCCAAGGTCTATTATCTGAATCTTTTCTGGGGACAAGAGGTGAGTTGTTGATGGACCTTTTCCAGAGAACAATGGAAGGGACAAAAGGATGAGAATATAGGAGCCTATGGCTAGCTGAACAGCACTTGGTGGAGGCTTCTGGTTCTTGTATTTTGGAGATTTGGAGTGCAGGCATCAAGTTCTATTTTGACCAAGCTGAACAGGGAGACGGATTAACTAAACTTGGAGGCCTCTACGGGGTTCTTTATTATTCAAGCCACCACTTTCAGGTCAAAATAATCCATACCACAGAGTTTATGAGAGAAGCAGTTAGCCCTAATAATACAATGAGGACTTGTCTCTCCAAAATCGTATATGGAAGAGCGAGTCAGCTGTGTCACTAGGCTTCCATAAAGCTGGGGGCTGCCTTCCCTCCCCTGCTTGATTGTTTGGAAGTTTTGTCCCTCCACCCTTTACTTTTACTATATAATTCTATGTTTTTGTGTGTGAAAGGTACTAAACAGAGAACTCCAGGTAACAGTGGGCCCTAACAAAGTTGAGAAATGGAGTGATCTGAATCGTTATTGTTATTCCTGCTTCCTTAAATGAAGTCTACAGTAGAGTCTGAGTCTTCCACACAGAGGAGAAGGTGAAAATAGCTGTGTATGTGAAGGGTCTGTTTTCGATGCATCAGTAGGAGTTATGTGTAATATGGGGGAAAATAGATCACATCTTATGAGGAAGTTTCAGGGAAGCCACATATTAATATATGTGGTGATTGGAACAGGCAACTGGATGCCTAGATTACAGGATTCCAGTCTCAACTCTATTATTTATTTTTGGTGAGTGACCTTGGTTAACTTACCTGACTCTTCTGTTTCTCAGTTCATCCTGTCTATGAAAGGGGGATAATAATACCGATCTTACGGAGGGTTTTTGAGGCTTACTTAATTAACGCTTGTAAAACCTCTTTGGCTATAGGGTGACCAGACAGCAAATGTGAACAATTGGGACAGGGGGTGGGAGGTAATAGGAGCCTATATAAGAAAAAGACTAAAAAATCAGGACTGTCCCTATAAAATTGGGACATCTGGTCATCCTATTTGGCTAATGGATGCTAAAACAGTCCAAATGATCATTGGGAAGGAGCAATAGTCTGTTTCTGTAGCTTCAAGATTTCAGTGCTGTTGGAGCAAACCATACTCCGCATCAGACCTGTTTTTGTTTGTTTTGTTTTTGTTTGCGTTTTTTGTGTGTGTTCAAGATCAGCCTTCCTTTTTAGTTCATTTTCCCTTTCAGGCAAGAATGTTTGCTTAGAGCGTGTTGGAAATGCCTGGTGTTTTGATAGCACCCATCTGACTGATGAGGTGTTTCATCCTTCTTTTTCTAATAAAACTCCAGGAACTTTCTTCTAAGATTCTGCAGCGGTTCCTTTTCATCTCTGATCAGAAACTCACATTTAACCTTAACTTGAATAATTTCCCCCCTCAGTATAATAAATAATGAAATGTGATTTGTATAGAACAAGCAGTATTTTCGAAGGATAATTTCCTATTGAGAATTTTTCTTTGTGGGGAAAGCTGATTAGGGGTGTCATAGTTGGAATAGCAGGGGTGTGTTCATAGCAGGAAATACTCATGTGGAATTGGGGTTTTATGTTGTGCAAAATGAAACGGTTTCTAAACAACTGTAAAATTTCAGTTGGGGAAGGGGGAAAGCAAAAGATTTTTCTCGTTTTATTTCAGCTCTGCTGCATTTTTGCATCTTGCAGTCAGTAGCCAACCTGCATATCAGCACTCCCACAGGATAACAATCTTCCAGGCTTATGTTGCTTGTACCCTGAAGCACAGCTGCTCTTCCCTTGGGACATGCAGAATGCAGTCAACACTACTTCTCTATTCTGCAATCACTAATTGATGTGTGGCTTGGTAACTTCCAGCAAGGTCACAGAACTGGCAGCTCCAAAAGCAAAGTGTCCTACTGAAAATTTAAAGGGAAACAGCAGGGATATTTAAAATGGTGTCATGCTAATTTTCTCCTTTAGGAAAAAAAAATCAATCAGTATGTTAACTGTAAGTGCTCACTTTTTACTGATGCAATAATCCAAGATTTGGCAACAGTGCTGATGTTAGTGAGAATGCAAAAGCTTTCTCATCTGTCAGTCTTCTCCTCTGGGTTTGTGTGTAATAACCTATTGTACAGAAATGCTGCATTCTCTCTCCATGTGATGCTGCTTCTCTCTTGTCTTCCATTCTAACAGGGCCTCAGCACTCTAATTACAGTTCAAATTTTTAAAGGTGAAAAGAGTATTTTTAAGCAAGTGTAATTTGACCTTTTCAAGATTTCTTTCTTTACAGATTACTTGTTCCCATGCTGGCACTGAAAGGCACTCATGGTGTGTCTTTGTAAGAGGGCTGCAAAACAGACATTCTGACTTCTGAGAGCTGACATTCTGATTAATCAGGCACTTGATTATATGAAAGATGATGGAAATTCATAAAAACTAAACTGTCATTTGCCAAACGCCACAGTCTGTGTTACAAGAAATATTGCAAATATGTCACTAGTTAAACACTATGCAAAAAGTGCTCACTGCCTTTGATATAATGGCTTCTGTTATAATAATGCTACCTTTTAACACTGAATGCTGGCAGCAGCACCCAGAGGGTATGATTACAATGAGAATGTCCTGTTTTCCAGCTCCAGACCATGTTGTCCCAGTGTCAGAGTTCTGTAGTTGTAGTTTGAGCCATTTTAAGGATATTTACTGTTTAAAGAAAACTGGGTTCAAATTATTTCCAGCCTGGAAGATGAAGGGATGGCTTAGCAGTCCTAACCTCCAGGTTTGAAATACGCTTGTAAGCCTAGGTTCAAATCACCTCATCCCTTCTGAGTTAGACAAGTTAAGTATCATGCCATTTAAGAAGAGATTTTCATAGGCACAAAGGGCAGTTAGGTGCCCAATTCCCCTTTGTGCCTTTGAAAACATCCCCTTTAATGTTTGGGGAGTTTTCAGCCGAAACCTTAAAAAAACAAGGTCTTCTCTGTTCTGCTGGGCTTTACAGATTCAACTCGGACTCCCCCTGCCAGAAACAGAGGATGGAACCTTCAAGGGATATGGAGAAAGAGGGGCAGCCTACAGCTGTATGGTTGGGAGGCGAAGGAGATCTGATCCTCAGGTGTTTAGTGGAAACTGATCTTTCTAAGGATTTTCAAGTGTGGAGGGCTGAATGCCTTTCTAAGGATTGTCTTCAGCATTGTTCTTTCAGGATGAGAGCAATGAGTTGGAGAATGTTGCTGAAGCAGCAAAACTATTGCACGGAATGCAAGAAAAACGAAAAGGTGCCTTCCCTCTAAAGTGAAGCGGAGCAGGATGCTGGCTTTAATTTTTTATTAAGAAGAAAAAGCTGTACCTTCAGATTTCATATGGGAGCTGCCTCCACTCGTTCCGGGAGGAATGCATTGCATTTAACTCTTAGAGCCCTGAGATCTGGTGCATGCCTTCTTGGCCCTGAGGCATAGATGAATATATTCACTGTGTGATGCAATCCCACCATAATGCCCAGTTTGACATCCTCTGCCTTTCCCCTCTGTTTAATCCTCCTGATATCCTCTCCATGTGTCCCCCATGTGCTTACAAATGTTAACTTACTGATGAATACCCCATGAATAAACCATGACAAGTGACCCACCCTGAGTTTTGTCACAGATGCTGTCCCTTTACTGCGATGCTGATCCCTTTAGTAGCTCACCAGCCCACCATCCAGATCCCTCTCTGAGCTGCCAGATCTTCACCTCCAAAGTACTGTGTTTTTCCCCTTGTAAGTCCCCACCATTTAAGAAAGGCAAATCCTGTGGTTCTGTCCCACTTGATCACCTGCTGTTGGTGCCTTCTGCTATTCTCTACCTGCTCACAGATACCCAGTCCTGAGCACACTCATTGTACAATGCATCACCTTCCCTGTTGCTCCAATTCCTGATTTTCCTAACACTGGAAATTCCAGATGTCCTGAAATTAGGTGTAATTTTGAAGGTTAAAGAACTTGAATGCTTTCCAAAGGTCCAGAATTCAAGCCCTTTGCTTTTCAGAGAAGTCTCTTATTGTCAGCTCTCAAAACACAGATATACTAAGGCACTAACCTCAGCCAAATCTGCATTTTTCTTTGTTGACAACCTGGCAGACTTGAAATCTCTGGCAGCAGTTGTCTCTGGTGCTATGTACTGAACCAGATTTGATTAGATGAGCTCTAGGATCCAGGTGGGTATTGCTAACAATAAAATTCAAGCTCCAAACTGAATCTTCTGTAATGAAGATGCTAGTTTACTCTGTGATGCCTTGGTAAATGGTACAAACCCAGTATCCATGAACATGGATTGCTGTGGAGAACTGGACAGTGTTCAAGCAAAAAAAAGACCTCTCTTAGGAAGAGACTGAATTTTGGACACCATTTGTACTATGAATGTCATAGCTAAGATTCAGTGTGTGGCATTGATGACCTCCTTTATTGCTTCCTGTGTGTGCCTGTCATGGTTACGGGGGGTGCTACACTTTCAACCTCTTTTAGTCCCTCTCAAGTGTGCCCCTCTGGTGACAGGTTTTGCTACCTTCACCCCTGTCTGGGTTGAACCATATGATCCTAGACACCCTTCATGTTTACCACCCATGAAAAAATTACAGGCTCAACTGTATTCAGCACCTGCAAGACGTTTCTCTGTAGGAGCCTATGACCAACAACTGATTAAATATACTCAAAACACCTTCATCAAAACAAAGTATCATTTATTCATCTAAAGGTACATACCATTCAGAGGAGCAAATTAAAACAACCAATGCCTTCATGCCCAGGTCCTACCTGAACTTTATCCTTTCTTTGCAAGTTTTGGTAAATTCCATTCAGCTCAGACACTCTTCCAGACTTCTCTGTCTCTCCCACAACATCTCCCCCAAGTGGCTGCTGCCCATTTATCCCTCTGTCCACCTTACTCTCGAGGCAGGGGGTTTTAAAAAGAGGGCCAGGAAAAACACATGAGATTTTATAGACAAAATGGCAACAGCTGCACAGATCATCACAGCACAAAATGACATGAAGACACTGTATAACATCATTAGATAGTTGTCAGGAAGAAGAACAAGCAGAGCTGACCAGTCTAAGATAATGAGGGTAATTTAACAGTGAAGTCATCAGAACAATTAAATATATGGAGGGAGGACTTTAGTCAACTACTGATTGGAAAGCCAATGGCCAGACACAGGGGAGGGAGACGATCTGGATCTCAAACTAAGACCTATCACTAGAGTAGAAGTAGAGAGGCCAGTAAAAATAAGTTAAAAAGTGGAAAGGCACCAAGTCCGGACAACATTCCAGTGGATATCCTTAAGGCAGACTTGAACACAAGTAGACATTTTGAAAGGCTTCTTACAAAAGCTGTGGGAGGAAAGAAAAAAATACCAAACAAGTGGTCATATATTGTAACTGTCAAAGATACGAGATCTCAGTCAGTGCAAATAGAGAAGGGGCATTCAATTGCTTTCTATCCCAAATCAAATACTGACAGTATTATCCTAGACAGACTAAAGAAAGCAGTAGATTCAAGGCTATGGCAAGAACAGCCAGGGTTCAGACAAGAGAAATAATGCATAGATAAAATAGTAACCCTATGGATCATCATAGATTGAATGGCAGTGCCCACTTTACATGAATTTCACAGATTTTCTAAAACGCCTCTGACACAGTGGACAGTACAGTCTTATGGAAGTTGATATGCCACTATGGAATCCCCTAGAAATTGGTAAATATTGTTTAGTGCTTCTATGGAAATATGAGATGCCAAGCCACACATAATGGCAAACCAACTAAGTCATGTGAGGTGTCTGCTGGTGTCAGACAAGGATGACTGGTATCACCCATGACCTTCCTACTGATAATGGATTGGGTAATGAGAGAGACCACAGAAGAACAAAGGAATATATAATGGACTCTTATGCAGAAGTTAGAAGACCTTGACTTTGCAGACAACATCAACCTGCTGTCCCATACCCATAGAGATATGCAAGCTAAAACAAGTAATCTCCAGATATCTGTACAATTAGTAGGGCTGAGAATTAACATGGAGAAAACTAAAACCATGAAAATCCACTCACAACCCAAAATCCCCATAACATTTTCTAGGATTGACATAGAAGAGGTCAACACTTCACATATCTTAGCAATATCATAAGCAAAACAGGTGGAACAAACAAAGACATTAAAGCCAGAATAGCAAAAGCTAGATGTGCCTTTGCAACCCTAAGGCTGAGGCTGTTATGGAGATTTCCAAACCTGAGCCGTCCTTTGTAGGTGACAAATCTGAGGAATTGTCAAAGGTTGAAGTGTCATTAGAGGAGGTTTTGGAATTAATTGATAAACTTAACAGTAACAAGTCACCGGGATCAGATGGCATTCACCCAAGAGTTCTGAAAGAACTCAAATGTGAAATTGCAGAACTATTAACTATGGTTTGTAACCTGCCCTTTAAATCATCTTCTGTACCCAATGACTGGAAGATAGCTAATGTAACGCAAATATTTAAAAAGGGCTCTAGAGGTGATCCCGGCAATTACAGATTGGTAAGTCTAACGTCAGTACCGGGCAAATTAGTTGAAACAATAGTAAAGAATAAAATTGTCAAACACATAGAAGAACATAAATTGTTGGGGCAAAAGTCAACATGGTTTCTGTAAAGGGAAATCATGTCTTACTAATTTATCAGAGTTCTTTGAAGGGATCAACAAACATGTGGACAAGGGGGATCTGGTGGACATAGTGTACTTAGATTTCCAGAAAGCCTTTGACAAAGGTCCCACACCAAAGGCTCTTACGTAAATTAAGTTGTCATGGGATAAGAGGGAAGATCCTTTAATGGATTGAGAACTGGTTAAAAGACAGGGAACAAAGGGTAGGAATAAATGGTATATTTTCAGAATGGAGAGGGGTAACTAGTGGTGTTCCCCAAGTGTCAGTCCTAAGACCAATCCTATTCACCTTATTCATAAATGATCTGGAGAAAGGGGTAAACAGTGAGGTGGCAAAGTTTGTAGATGATATTAAATTGCTCAAGATAGTTAAGACCAAAGCAGACTGTCAAGAACTTCAAAAAGATCTGACAAAACTAAGTGATTGGGCAACAAAATGGCAAATGAAATTTAATGTGGATAAATGTAAAGTAATGCACATTGGAAAAAATAACCCCAACTATACATACAATATGATGGGGGCTAATTTAGCTACAACTAATCAGGAAAGAGATCTTGGAGTCATCGTGGATAATTCTCTGAAGACATCCATGCAGTGTGCAGCGGCAGTCAAAAAAGCAAACAGGATGTTAAGAATCATTAAAAAAGGGATAGAGAATAAAACGGAGAATATCTTATTGCCCTTATATAAATCCATGATACACCCACATCTTGAATACTGCATACAGATGTGGTCTCCTCATCTCAAAAAAGATATACTGGCATTAGAAAAGATTCAGAGAAGGGCAACTAAAATGATCAGGGATTTGGAACGGGTCCCATATGAGGAGAGATTAAAGAGGCTAGGACTTTTCAGCTTGGAAAAGAGGAGACTAAGGGGGGATATGAATGAGGTATATAAAATCATGACTGGTGGAGAAAGTGAATAAGGAAAAGTTATTTACTTGTTGCCGTAATATAAGAACTAGGGGCCAGCAAATGAAATTAATGGGCAGCAGGTTTAAAACAAATAAAAGGAAGTCCTTCTTCACACAGTGCACAGTCAACCTGTGGAACTCCTTGCCTGAGGAGGTTGTGAAAGTTAGGACTATAACAGGGTTTAAAAGAGAACTAGATAAATTCATGGAAGTTAAGTCCATTAATGGCTATTAGCCAGGATGTGTAAGGAATGGTGTCCCTAGTCTCTGTTTGTCAGAGGGTGGAGATGGATGGCAGGAGAGAGATCATTACCTGTTAGGTTCACTCCCTCTGGGGCACCTGGCATTGGACACTGTCGGCAGACAGGATACTGAGCTGGATGGACCTTTGGTCTGACCCAGTATGGCTATTCTTATGTTCTTATGTTAAAGCCAGTCTGGAGAAACAGAAGCCTTGCCCTCAGAACTAAACTTTGAATATTTAACACCATTGTAAAGTCTGTCTTACTACATGGTTCTGAAGTGTGGAGACTTGTCAAGATTGTACTATCTGAACTCCAAGTTTTTTATAAATAGTTGCCATAGGCAAATCGTCAACGTCAGATGGCCGGAAAAAAATCACAAATGAAGACCTTTGCAGGAGGACAAAACAGAAACTGATAGGACAGGAAATTATGGAACAAAAATGGAGATGGTTAGGACACACATGGAATACAGAACCAAACATCATAACAAGACAAGCGTTGGACTGGAATCCCGAGGGCAAGAGGCAATGGGGTAGACCAAGGGTAATTTGGAAACACACAACAGAAACAGAACTGAGAGCTAAGATTACAGCAAGAGATTACCAAAAATGGAAGGCAGTGGTGAAAGGCCCTGTGTTCTGTATGAAATAAAGAAGCATAAATAAGTAAGTTAGTTCTTTTGAATTTGGGCTGCGGCCTGGCAAAAAGTAAACATGTTTGTGTGGATGTAGCCAGATAGGTGGGCATCTCCCAAGTAATAGCTCCCCCATTGTTCCCATAAGGCCCCTTGGTACTTTCCATGGAGACATCCTATCTCTGCCAATGTTTAGTTTCTTGTTAGTTTTTTTTTCCCTAACAACCTCCTTTCATTTAACTCTGTGTAGTCAGACAGCTATCAGGCAGGTAAACTGAGGTACATGCATGAAGAACAAATTAGCTAAAAAGGTTGTGGAATCTCCGACACTGGAGGTTTTTAAGAACAGGTTAGACAAATACCTGTCAGTTGTGGTATAGAATCATAGACTATCAGGGTTGGAAGGGACCTCAGGAGATCATCTAGTCCAACCCCCTGCTCAAAGCAGGACCAATCCCCAATTAAATCATCCAACAGATTTTTGCCCCATATCCCTAAATGGCCCTCTCAAGGATTGAGCTCACAACCGTGGGTTTAGCAGGCCAATGCTCAAACCACTGAACTATCCTTCCCCCCTACTTAATCCTGTCTCAGTGCAGGAGACTGGAGTAGATGGCCTATCAAGGTCCCTTCTAGTACTACATTTCTCTGATAATTCATACAAAATAATCCATATCTCTCTCTCATTCTCCACAGTGGTATTTAGTATTAACTAAGAGTGAGATACCACAACAGTCCTCCAGCTAGGGTGACCAGACAGCAAGTGTGAAAAATCGGGACAGGAGATGGGGGTAATAGGAGCCTATATAAGACAAACCCCCAAATATCGGGACTGTCCATATAAAATCGGGACATCTGGTCACCCTACCTCCAGCTCTTGCAGTTAGTTTAGGCATAAAAAGACTCAACTGCTCAGCCTGAGTCTCAGACAGGCAGAGCTAAATTCTCTACGTCTTGAAAGTAGCTTGAATGCTGGTGGAATTGCAGCACTTTATTGTCTGGAGAAGATCAACTTCTAAACTATTTGATATTTCAGTAGAGGAATGTTTTGGTGGCACTTTAGGGAGATTAAATATTTCTGTGTATGTTAATAAACTACATAGTACTGGTAAAATATTTTAATCAAGGAATGGAGAGAACAAGATGATGATAACACCAAAATGTTGTGTTCATTAGTGAGACAAGGTGGGTGAGGTAATATATTTTATTGGACCAACTTCTGTTGGTGAAAGTAACAAGCTTTCAAGCTACACAGAGCTCATCTTCGGGTCTGTTTTCATTAGTGTAATTTGAAGGTGCCTTCTGACTGATAATGCTTTGAGATAGTTTTTGTCCTGTAAAGCTACGTTAATGTATTTATCCTTGTGTTTCTAATCAAATTTTCTTCTGTAATTCTCATCTGGAGAAACTATGCTCATCATTAGCCCTGAAGAGATAACACTTTGAAGTATGTAATTGTATGAAAGTCGTGGGTGTATTAGTCAATTATAGAATGGCTGTGAGCCACCAATAATGTAATGCCATTGTGAAAATGGCAAATGTGACCTTAGGATGTATCAGGCAGGGTATTTCCAGTATAGATAGGGAAGTATTAATGCCATTGTACAAGGCACTGGTAAGACCTCTTCTGGAGTACTGTGTACAGTTCTGATCACACATGAAGATTTCTAACCCTCAGAGGAGTGAGGTTTTCGAACAGCCTTTCAATAGGAATAGTAGAGATAAGCAACGTAACTATTTTCGGGGTGGATTGATTTAAATCAATGTGATTTTAAACCATGATTTAAACTGGCAAGCAGGAAAACTTGATTTTCACAATAAATTTCAATCTTGTTTTGCATTTGTACTTTTTAGTTATTTTTCTAAAGAAAGGTGGATTCTCATTGGTTGGGAACCATTAAAACATGATGATTTGCAACTAAATGTAGCCTGTGCACTAAATTTGGTGTTACTTTTTGCTAACCAGGAGCATATACTATATCAATAAATGTTTATTTAATCTGTTTATAGCTTCTGCCGCTTCTAGCCTTAGTCCTGTCTGTATGGGGTTGTCTAAGGAATTTTAACATACATTACTTTTTTATGTTAGAAAATGGTGAATGACGCATTGCTCATTTATTAAATGATTAATTTCTTACTCATGATTTGTGTCAAGCTGCGTTTGGTTGTAAATAGGAATTAAATTAAAAATGCATAAAAACTGCATTTTAAATTTTTTGTTAGTTAAATATAACTAACTTAAATGTGCTGGACAATAAGGTTTAGCAAAATAGTTTTAAATATAAAAAATAACTCATCCGTTAAACAAAGGAAGTTTATCTGTACTTAGTGAATTGAACTGATTGTTTCTGGTCACCATGTCCTTCAAGATTTTACAATGAGTAGATCTCATCCTCTCACTGTTAATTTTTATTCATTGATTAGAAAAGGAAAACAAGCTTTTCTGTGTTTTAACTCCCAGTTTTTCTCAACTTTGAATGAACCAGTCACTAAACTGAACTAGTTGAATGAACCAGATGAAGAAAATACTCTCTCTGCATCTGCAGAAGAGGTTAATGCTGACAAAAGCTAGTTTATCACTTCAACAAACTTTGTTCTAGGTGCTTAGCCAGTGACTTCCACTAGTTCAGTGGTGTGACTTTCTTTAAAACTTTGGCACCAAACATATACTGCTTGAGTATTTTTTAAACGTAAGTGATTTTACTAGATTATAGTAAATGTAGGTCTTCTTATAGATTGTCATAATTTCAGATGTAATTTTAAATACTTTTTGTTTTTGCAAATAAAAATGTTTTTAAGTTTAAAGAAATCTTCTGAATTTTAAAGAAAATCATCAATTTTATCCACCCTGACTAGTTTTAAGAAGGAGCTTGATAAGTTTACGAATGGAATTAGTTAATAGTTGCCTGCAATAACAGGAGACTGGACTTGATGACCTAGGGGGGATCCTTCCAGTCCTATGTTCCATATTGGAAGCTAACTCCTCTGCTGACCCGTCCTGGTCTATTTCTGTGCACCCCCGTCAGATATAAGGCCTCTAGCCATTACCTGTCTTGGGAGAATTCACATCTCAACCTTTGTTTCAGGCTGTCGGCAGACTCAGTGAGACACCAATGCATCAGTTTACTTTCAGGTCACATTTGAAAAATGTATTTTTGAAACCATGAGGGATAGCAAATTATTTATTTTTAAATGAAAGCTAGATTCTGCAGAATCTGAATATGGCTTGGGGACCAAACAAATATATGTAGTGGGCCAAGGATTTGACAACACTTCTCAAAGAGATTTGTATTGATAGAAGTAACTGGAAACTGGGGCCGAGTCTACATTCTAAACTCTACATCTGTATAACTACATCACTCTGGGTTGTGAAAAATCCACAGCCCTGAATGATGCAGTTATACTGACCTAACTCCCGGTGTAGTCAGCAATATGTGGTTTCTCCTGTTGACATACCTACTGCCTCTTGTGGAGGTGGTTTAACTATGCTAACGGGGGAAGTTCTCCTGTTGGCGTAGTGGCGTCTTCACTAAACTGCTACTGCATTTTAAGTGTAGCTCTGCCCTGAGAAGCACGAGTGTAGTCGCGCTGCCAGCACTGCGAGAGCTCTCTCGCAACGGTGCAAGTACTCCACCTCTCCGAGGGGAATAGCTTGCAGCGCTGTGAGTGAGCGTGCAGCGCTGCAGGCACTGATTACACTGGTGCTTTACAGCGCTGCACTCGCTGCGCTCGGGGGGTGCGTTTTCACACCCCTGAGTGCAGCAAGTTGCAGCGCTGTACAGCGCCAGTGTAGCCAAGGCCTCAGTGCAGCTGATTTCTGATCCAAGGAGGGCTGGAAGAGGAGATGCAATCCATACTTAGGCTGGTATTGAGACTTTTTTGATGATATGCTAATGGTGCCTCATCTTGTGGGGTGGGTTTGTTGTAAGGAAAAGTTGCCCTTTACACAAGTGTCTCCTGTGTCTGAAAGGAGGTTTTTACTAGGTAAGTCTATTGTATTGACAGACTTCTTAAGAATAATGTAGGCATTCCAATAAAAGTGAATCTTTCACTAAAGCAATTTATAAAGGTTTACAAGGCTGTGGGGAGGCAAAAACACTCTTGACTATAAATACAAAGGCCCAGGGGATCTCAGGACCGTGTTAATAAAACCCTTGTTATCCCTTTGACCAGAAGAGATGGGGAGGTCTCCTTTGCATCTCCCTTTTTATTGAATAGGTTTAAGAGACTCAAAGGAAAAATCCAACAGCTCTACTCTCTCACACTTGCTTTTGGTGTGGGTCAGTCCTGGCGGGGGCCTAGTCTGAGGCCAAGGATATTTGCATATGCTATGTTCTCTTTTGTTTTTGTAAGAGGAAAAGCAATGGCAAGATTTCCGGTGTTCATTTCTGAGCCAGCTTTCTGTTTCGCGTGTGTTCCCCTTTGCTGTGGATTTGGTGCAGGAACACATTGGAATTAGACATTTTAAGTGTAAACTACAAGTAAATAAATCATGCATTTCAATTTATCAGACAAATTTTGCTTCATCATTGACAAATGGTCTGGGAGCAGACCGGAGTGTGTTTGTTTGTTTTTGGAATTTAAAAAAAAAAAATCTGTTTTTGAAATTACTCACTCTGTAATTTCTGTGAATAATTCTTGGCCTTTAACTTCTTTGCGAGCAGTTAATTGTGAAATTTCAGTATTCAAGATTTGAGCAGTTTTTAATTGACATATAAGTCACTTGGTATGTTTTCATCTCCTGAGTGGGTGAGCATAACTTTCTGAATCAAATCTCTGTTACAACTGTTTGTGAATGTGAAATTTGCTTCATGTAAATATTTGCTTAAAATATACTGTTTCTGTGAACAAACCTACCAGGAAACTTGATTATTAGAATATTTATGGAATATTACTACAGAGAGGGCATGAACACTGAGCAAATTTGTTTAAGAATTAGGATCAATATTTGTGGGAATCTTTTTGCTATATTTGTCCAGCTCTACAAAGGAAGGAAGGTGTTCATATTAATTCTTCTAAGTGCCTTTCAGACAAGGAACTAACAGTACTTAATGTGAACTATTTTAATTTTACCAAGTCCACTGTGAGATAGTTATAATTTTAGAAATAAGATGCAAATATACTCACTGTTTGGATCTATGGGCTAAATTTTGATTTAAGTTGCACTGTTTCACTGCTCCCCTGAGGTTAATGGAGTGGCTTTAGAGTTGTAGCTGAGAGCAACATTTGGACCCCTGTGTTTAAATGACATCTGAAAACATAACTGCTGAAGCATCTTCCTGGCAGCAACACAATCCAAAGCCCTTTGTGACTTTACAAAAAGATTTTTGGAAGGAGTCAGACAAGTATTTGGAGGGAACCAAAAGTTTAATGGGGGGAAGGCTGGGCCAACATGGGTCTCATGTTCCTTTTCATATGTTCTTAGGCTTCTGCCCGCATCTAACACTGAAACCATCACATATCCACTTGGTTGCTTAGCTGCTTGTTCTGACAATTTGGGAGGAAGAAAATTCATGGAGAAGTAATACCATAAGAGGATTTGTACTGTTAAGTAGTTGGGGGCAAGGGAGAGAAAAGAGGAAGGAGGGAAGACAGAGTTCCATGATGAAAAATAATCTGTTCATTTCTCTCACATCACTGCCTCTGCAGAGTGCTGATTCCAGTTTAATGCAATGTAATTTAATCTCCATATAGACTAGTAGAATAGCCAAATGAAATCAAGTGGTCATTTGGACTCTAAGAGCTCATGGGCATCAAGATATAAAGCAGAAGGGATGTCTGTGAGTGAGATATGTGGGATCCTATATTGAATCTGTTTCTGTGTATCTTTACACTTACATAATATCCTTGAGGATCTTAAATACATTCACAAATATTAATGAATCCTGACAATACCTCTGTGAGGGAGGTGCTGTCCCTATTTTATAGCTGCGTAAACTGAGTCAGAGGGAGGCTTATTGATTTATATAGGGTGGCTCAGTGGGAGTTTGGCAGAGCTAGGAACAGAAGCCAGCAGTCCTGATTCTAGTCAATTGGACTAGCCTATAGACAACACTTGCTCAAAACATTTAGAAGCCTCATAGTCCATTGAAGTCCGTGAAAATTCAGTACATGGAAGGGCTTATCAGACGATGTGCTGAATAGTGAAGAATAAAATAATTAACTAAAACATATCAAAAAATGTAAATTGAGCCATAATGTTTATCATTCTTCAGAATGATAAAAAGTAATCTATTTAACTTCACTTGTGTGAGTGCTTCATTGAGTGTCTTCTCCAGGAGTTTAGCTTGCGTACAGAAAGCAGGGCATGGCCTGATGTTAATAATTTAACTGTGCGAAAGTTTTTTTTGCACATGATATGTAATAATAAATGTCTGGTTTCAATCCGCTTACTCTCCATTAGACTGGTGAAACCTCCCTCCGCTCACTTGTGCTCAGGTAATTCCCACTGGTATCATTACCTGATGGTACTGTCATGCTAAGTCTGCTCTTGCACGTCTGTTTTGTTCTTGGTTATGTTTATAGAAAGCGTTTGCACTGTTTCAATCACCTATGCCTGGATGTTATTTTAAATTTTTTCTTCACTTGTACTGTAGCTTTTGCAACTTCTGAACAAAGTGGAGCTGCTGTTCTTGCTGTTCTTACTGACAATTGGTGGGATGAACCCATTATGTTCAAAAAGAAGAACAGGAGTACTTGTGGCACCTTTTTGCGGATACAGACTAACACGGCTGCTACTCTGAAACCTGCCATTATGTTCAATATGCCTAAAAATGAGTTCACCAAGGAAAGAGATGCAGTGCTCATTTCTCAGGGCCCAGGACTCTGTTTGCATACATAGAGCTCATTAAGGGTAGACATCTCAGCCTGCAGAGAACCTGAAGAGGTGGAAACTTTCAGCTCGCAACTATTTATTTATAGCTGTATTTTCTCACACGATTGCTGTTTTGTATAAATGTACTCAGTACCCTGAGAGTTTCAGAAATGACAGAACAGGAAGTCGCCAAGATCAGGGGTTGCAAGTTAGTGAAGAACAAAGCCACAGTAACCTATAGGAAATAAATAAAGTAGAAACTGGTAAAAGTCCGGTCCCCATAGCTAGGTAGAGCTTGCAGTGTGTTCCAGACTCTACAGTTTTCTTCACGGATGCAGATTTCCCCAGCAGCTAAGCATGAGCTGGGTTCTGAGGGCTCCCTGGGGCTGCTTTACAAGTCATTACACTCATTCTTTAGGTGTGACTTAACAGCACATTGGGCTATTTTGGTAACATCTTTCCTCCTACAAATTCTAGAACATATTCAATTCCTGTGATGATGATGTTTGGATACAAAAAATGCTGCCTGCAGTCACATGCCCACCTGTAGTACATAAATACAGCCCCCAGGTGATTGATTTCTTTTTCCCTTCTCCTCCAAGTTCCCATGTCATACATTCTGTGCTTTACTGGAGAGGAGAGATTAAAATAATGGATAAACATCACAGGATGGGAATTTACCATGTTTGGCCAGTAATTAGCTCCTGGGAAATGAGTTACTGCTACTAATCGCCACTTCTATTTCTTGGCATTACAGCCTTGAAGCCTTAAACGAGATTTAATAAATGAAGTTAAACCACTAAAGCAACATGCCCTAATAAATGCTCAATCTGCAATTAAATCTCTAGGCAGCAAATTTGCTGGACTGTCTCCCAGCCTCATTACCCTGGAGAATCACATGAATTCATCCTGTCAGCCTCAGCAGAGGTACCAAGAGGGGAAAGTTAATTCACATTGCTGTGCTTCAGTTTCCCCTGATCAGAGATGTCACTGCTTGCTCCTTTATACCTGAGATATTGGAAGTTCAGTTGCACAGTCACAAATTGCATTGGCTGGGTTTCCCAGCGTGGCCATCAGGGGGAGGATTTTAATTCGTTCCTTGAGTTCTTGATTCCACAGACCCTTCAAATAGACACTCCAGAGGACTATATATAGAGAGAGAGACTATGGGCTTCTGGGAAAGGCAGCATTAATGAAGAAAGGGCCAAAGAAGCTAAATTGTTGTTGTTTTATTAAAGTGTCTTTTTTCCCTTGTGAATGGCTGAGGATTCTAGGAGCAGCAAAATGTCACCAGTTATGGCTGATTCCTCCTCCATGAACTTCACAGATGCCACTTAGCCTTTAGTGACACCATCTTCATGTCTGAGGCTGAAGGTGATTGTGCCTTTGCTGGTACAACGGGCCCTAGAGCAGTGGTTCTCCACCTTTCCAGACTACTGTACCCCTTATAGGAGTCTGATTTTTCTAAGTTTCACCTCGTTTAAAAACTACTTCTTATAAAATCAGACATACGAATACAAAAGTGCCACAGCACACTGTTAATGACAAATTGCTTACTTTCTGATTTTTACCATATAGTTATAAAATAAATCATTGTACCTACATTTCAATATATTGTATATAGAGCAGATAAACAAGTCATTGTGTGAAATTTTAGTTTGTACTGACTTCACTAGTGCTTTTTATGTAGCCTGTTGTAAAACTGGGCAAATATCTAGATGAGTTGAGGTACCCCCTGGAAGATATCTGAGTACCCCCAGGAGTACATATACCCCTGTTTGAGAACCATTGCCTAGAGTATGGATACCTATCTTTCTCCATACCTATATACTACCCCCCCCCCAAAAAAAAAACGTTTTTGGGGGATAAGTATTTAGAGTGGCCATTCTTGTCCCCATGTATCAAGGGTGCTTAAACAGGAGCCTTTGAAATATGTAATAGATCATTTCTTTCCTGTCAAATTCCCTCCTTGAATTTGTTCTTCTCACCTAATATTGCTCCAAGGCAGGGATTTTAGATTGCGTTTCAGAATAGTTGTACTGTCATCCTACATGTGTTTGCAGGAGCCTCTGTAAATATGAAGATTATGAATTAAAGATGTAGGATTTTTAAGAGTGAAATCACTTATTGACCAGACCTTAGGCCCACTAGCCAAGCAAGAAAGAGGGCTGCAGTTTCCTCCCAACTTACAGGGTATTTCACAACCAAAATTCACAGGATGCAATTCTAGACCCATTAAGGTTTCAGTAAAATACAGGAGCAAAAGTGCTCTCTTGCAATGTGGAAGGAGCTAGGTAAAGTGCAGGCAAACTTGCCATGGTATCTACGTGCCTAGGTCATTTGCAGAAGTGAATGGAGATTTCATCAAAGGCTATAAATACTCTTGCTCCATGGCAACTTTGCTTCTCCACTCTAACAGCTGTGACTTGAGCTTGGAAAATATTAACATGATGGCAGAAAAAGCAATGTTCATGTGTCAGAGTTGTAAATTAATGGAATTTTGGTAGGTGGTAATTTCAGTCTCTGGAATAATTACTATTGAGGATTTGTAAAGTTCCATAAAGTATTCCGGAATTAGTGTAAGACTCAAGCACACATGTCTACTCATTTATACATGTATATCCCATGTGTGTGTGAGAGTGTGTGTGTGTGTGTAACTTCCACTAGCTCCAATTAATTTAATACCTTTTATGGAATCCTCACTAGGAATAATATTTATTCCATAGACATACTCTCTTTCTCTCGATTCCTGGTTAACTGACTATGTTGGGAAGAGGCCCAAAATATTTGGATAAATGGACTTCTGTAAAGAGAGTACTGTTGTGTGATAAAACAAAACTTGCATGCAGTGAGCCAACGTGGGTAACCTGGAGGATTGGATAGATGAAGTTCAGTTAATTGACGTTTATGGGATGGTCTGTGCTAAGATCTTTCCCTTTGTTGGTTTTACTAGATTAAAATTTTTCCTGACTAAATAAAACATTAACAGTAATTGCTGGAAATTATCATTATTCAGATGGTTAAAATGCTTGATTCTGAAGTTAGATACCTATTGTTTATGTACTCTGACCCGAATTTCAGCTTATGCAGCATGGCCAAAATTTCTTGTCTGAAGCTACAACTGAAGAAAGATGTCTGCACCATAAATAGCCTTTCTCCAAATACTACTTCATTAATTTCTGACTGATCTGAAGCATTCTCTCCATCTATGAGCAATGCAGCAGTGCTCTTCCCCAAGATCTTGTTGTAAATTGCTCAGATTGGCCTTATGGATTCAAAGAGCTTGATGGAGTGTACAGAAAGCTGCTATATCAACTCCTCAAGGGAACAGGAAAAGGATCCCGGTGCCCAGGATTTTGCATAAACTGAGCTCATTAAATTAACCAGATCAGTTGGTAGGAATTCTGAAGATATGGAAATGTTTTCAGTTCCTGTACATTTATTTATAGCTACATTTTCTGTCAAGCAATTGCCTCTTTAGATTCTCCACATCTCCTTTAAAGGTTTTAAAAAAGGATTGAAATAAGAAAAGGTGCTAAACTCACAGGAGATAGAGACAGAAGGGGACAAATTGTATCCTTGGGTATGTGTGAGTGGCTACCATTGAATTAAATAAGAAATCCTTGTTTGTATCCTGGGGAATGATTTTGTGATTAGGGAGGTTTTACCCTTGGCCAGACCCTGCAGTCTTTGCTCACTCCTTTCTTGAGCAAAGGTGTTTGAAGTTAGTGAGGATTGTCTGCAACAAGACAGCAGGATTAGACTACAGGAGTAGAGCTATTGCAGTACCTCTAAGGAATGCAATCTGATGCTTCTCAGGGTAGATTGGGATGATCTGAAATGCATTAGACCTTGGTGAAATAGACATGCCAGAGCTTCAGTGAGCAGAATATTGGTTATTTACAGTCAATGGGACAAATCCTATGATCCTTGTTCTGTTTATACTTGCACACATTGAAGTGGATGGTAATTTGACTGACCCTGTAGAGCTCTCATGATTTGGCCTGTTGTCTATAGACTGGGGTCCTAAAAATAATATATAATCTGTGATTGCAGGGAGATTATTCCTCGTGGACTGTGAGCTGAAGCAATTTGGTTTTAGTAGTTCAAAGGTTGTTACTGTGCTGTTATCATTGAAAAAACACCTAGGGGTGTTTGATGATTTAACCCCTGTATTAGACAGCTTATTCCAGAGAAAAACCGAATGTGTTAAATTGTCATGAACCTCAGAGATAATGAATTGATTTCATACTGTTTATTCTGCTAGATCTGAAAGTGAGTAATTGAATAAATGTTTAAGTCTGAATCTTTAATTTGACTATAAATATGTATAGTAATTAACAAGGAGGAAGGAGATGTTCTTGAGAGTCACCTTGAGAAGAGAATAACCATGCACGAGGTATGCTTAGGAATCAGAAAAGTAATTACAATATCTAACCTCTGCCACCAAGTGGCAGTTTGATATCATTGCCTATCAGCATGGTCACAGCCTGAGGAAGTCTGGCAGCCAAGGCTCAGCATTAACCAGGAGACACACTGCCATGGTTTCAGGGAAACAAGATCGCTTCTCCCAGGCAGGGACAAATGCAGCAGGGTGCTCTTTGGGAAGTGGGTTTTTGAAAGTTTCTCCAGCACAAAACAATTAGTCAAAGCAAGAGTCTCCACATACACAGTTTCAGGAGAAAATTTCTGCTTCTAGCTTTGTTTTTAAAATAATTCTCCTAAAACTCTGCCTGATGAATGGACCTGGCAGTGTCTGCCAGCGGGGGTGGGGGCAAAGGGGTCCTGATAATGTTTGAGTGCTCAGACACATGAGGGATTGGCCAAAGCAAAAGATCTGTTCTAGGAAAATTAACCTCCCCTCTTCTGCCCAAAACTCTTGGGCAAACAAGCATAAGAAACGAGGAAGAGGAAGGGGTGAGGGAGGAAGATGGGCTGAGGTGAAGGAGATGGGGGAAAAGGGAAAACCCCAAGTGTCTCTTCTACACTGCACTTGCCTCTGGCTCTGCTATTGATAGGAAGTGTGGAAGCTGGTATGTAGACCACTTGCAGGTATTTTTACCAACATGTCTGTAATAAGCGTGTGATGCACAGGAATGCTGGTATTTATTTCCTTGTGGCAGACAGTCGGAGCAAGATTAGGTGACATGGTGGTTTAAAAAACAACAACTTGTGCCTGCTCTACATTTGCACTCCCACCATTGGGGCAGAGAAATGTGAGAGGGAGGATTCTTTTTGATAAATAAGGATTATTTATTTCCGTCCTTCACAGAAGTGGTGGGGGTGTAAGTATTGAATTATAATGGCAAAAGTAATTACAAAAGTCCTATTTAGATTTAATGTAACTGAGCCAGTCCCTGGGGCTTGCCATACAATGACACATTCTCATTGATGTAAATGGGTGTGACCTGCATCCTGTATTTAAGTGCCCAATACTGTTAGTTGCAAGGCAGGTTGGTCCAGTGATTAGAGCCCTAGATGGGGAGATACAGTTCAATTCCCAGCTCTGTGGCCTGGGGCTCAGTCAGTCCCACAGGGATGTTGGAATAAATATGTTAAAATGATGAGAGCAAGAACCTATGCTCTGTCTGGGATTTTGGGAGGCAGCAGCTCTTCTGCTGAACTGGAATGAACTTGTTGTAGGAGCACATCCGTATCTTACACTGAGTCAAGAAACATTAGTGCACAGAACTCTTCCCTCCCTCCAGAGTTCCCATACACTCTGTGCCGCATGTATAATTCAGCAGCAATACATAATTAAAGGTCTATACAGCCACACTTACTTTCATATATTTAAATTATTTGGCAGACAGTAGGGGAACGTTCCTCCTGGGGTAGGCCTTTGCATTTCCTACCGTGTGTTAAAGAGGTGGAAACACCAGGTCTGATCTCTCAGGAGGCAGCTGGGAACCAGAACTGAAATATAGATTGTTAATAATCAATGATCAGGATCGATTTTTACTAGAACAACATGCAACTGGTGACCATTGTGCATGACCAGAACACCAATAATGTTGTGTATGGTACAGAGCTGAGTGAAGAACATGCAACAAATCATCAGACCTATTGCTTATATTTATATATACACACACAGCATTATTGGCATTCTGGTCATGCACAATAGTCACCAGTTGCATGTTGTTCTAGTAAAAAAAAATATATATATACAATTGTATTGGCTAGGGTGTGTCATGGACTGGGGTGTGGGTGGTCATGCCTTGTGGTCAGAGCCAGGGGTCAGGAACCAGGAGTAAGAGCCTATAGTCAAAGCCATGAGCAAGAACCAAGGAGGGTTGGAGCGGAGCGGAGCGGAGCAGGAACAGGTTTGGAACAAGGCAGGCACAGAAGTGATCACAGCTGCAGGCATAAGCATTGAGCACCTAGTGACCTACTGCTGGACTTCAGAGCACACCTGCTGGTTCCCCTCAGCCAATTAGGTGGGTTGGCCAATCTGGCGGTTCTGCTGTAGCTTACCTGTGTTCATTAATTTTGTCCCTGACACCATGATATTCTCATGTTTTATGCAGCTTTTCACAATTCTTTTTGAATTTTGTTATTAAATGGTTCATGGTCTACAGGTCATTCACGCAGGCAGTTTTTAGGGGGTGGACTGGTTACATACATGTGGTTATTGTTTTTGTTTTCTGATTGATTGCTGAACATGCATCATTCAACAGTCTTGTGATTGTGATTTTTACAGTGAAATGTACACTTCGAAATCCACCATCCAAGCATAAAATTGTGACTTTTTGTGAGTTTGTGTCCTGATAAAGCCCAAAATGCTTGTGGAAAGTGAAGACAAAAAGGTGAATATGGTTAAGCTGAAATTGGCTTTTTAATTCAAATAAATAATCTTGGATCTTCTCCACTATTCACTCAGTTCTAATTCTATTTAACACTTAAGTGGTAGGGGGAGATTAATTATCTAATTTAAGATGCCATCACTCGGTATTGATCCAGTAAACACCAGATATTAGTAAGTAAATTAGGGTTACCATACGTCCAGATTTTCCCGGACATGTCCGGCTTTTGGTAATCAAACCCCCGTCCGGGGGGAATTGCCAAAAAGCCGAACATGTCCGGGGAAAATGCCGGCCGGGCACTTCCCCTCCCGCGGCTGTTCTGCTCCTCCCCTGACTCTTCGGCTCTGTTTAAGAGCCGAGCTGCCCGAGCGCTATGGGCTTTAGGGAGCCCCCTTGCCTCCAGACCCCAGCCGCCGGCCAGGCACTTCCCCTCCCGGGCTCCGGCGGTGCAGGGTCAGGAGCCATGGGGGCTGCCCGAAGCCGGTAGCGCTTGGGCAGCTCGGCTCTTAAACAGAGCCGAAGAGTCAGGGGAGGAGCAGAGCCTCCGGCCACGGCGGCTCTACTCCTCCCCTGACTCTTCGGCTCTGTTTAAGAGCCGAGCACTACGGGCTTCGGGCAGCCCCTATGCCTCCGGACCTTGCGCCGCCGGAGCCCGGGAGGGAAAGTGCCCGGCCGGGGGCGCAGGGAGCGGAGGCATGGGGGCTGCCCGAAGCCCGAGCGCTACCGGCTTCATGGTTTGCCGGGCAGCCTCCAGACCCTGTGCCCCCGGCTGGGCGCTTCCCCTCCCGGGCTCCAGCTGTGAAGCCGGTAGCGCTTGGGCGGCCCTTTTCGCGTGGCTGGGAGTGGGAGGGAGGAGGGGGCAGAGTTAGGGCAGGGCTGGGGCGGGGCTGGGGCTGGGCTGGGGGGGTGGGGAAATGGGCGGGGCCAGGAGCCCGTGGAGGGTCCTTTTTTTTTATTTGTTAAATATGGTAACCCTAAGTAAATAAATAATCCTAGCTCTTTCACTGACTCCTTCTGTGGCCTTTGTCAGACCCTTGACCCTTGACCTTGGCCTCATTTCCCCCAACGGTGAAATAGGCATAACACTGATTTTGCTCCCTCCCACAGGGGCTGTGAGGATTTAAGACTGGAGTCTGGGAAAGCATTGTCTGGTGTGAAGGGCCTTGTTCTTGAGGTGCTGAGCGCGCATTACTTTCTAGAGATTTGATTCTAAATCTTTTTATTATTGGGCTTGATCCTGAGGAGTATTGGGGGCCTGCATGTCCCACTGCACTCAGTGGCAGATGTAAGTACTCAGCGCCTCACGGGTTCAGAGATATTGTTATTCAGGTTGCTTTTCAGTAGCTTGTTGTTTGGCAACAATTTTTACAAGCTCTTAAAACAAAAAGCCAAGTCAGTCCAGCTTCTGTGTCGTACGTGCCCACAGTGCTGGGCCACAGTGCCTGACTATCTATATTAGTCTTGCTGTGTGATGCTGCGGAAACTGCACAGAAACATACGTTTTAAATTTTTCATTAGCCCTCCTCACATCAGAGACTTGGTATGACCTGCCCGGCTCCAAAATAGAAACAGAGCTCGCTGTAATGTTCCTCTTTGGGGTGGAAGTTCTACCAAATACGTTACTGTCTTTTTTGGTCTGGACTTCAATTATATTGGAGCTTATGGACTAGGGAGGATATTAGACGGGGTGTCTGCTAGAAAGATTTCACCATACAGCTTTTTTGTTGTTGTAGTAATATGTCTGTAATATTATATATTATATATAATATATAGATATAGATATATACACACACACACACACACACACAAATATATATATATATATATATATATATATATATATATATACACACATAAACAATGTGTGTATATTAAATCAGTGCTTGTGGGGGTCCCGAATGAGAGCAGGGCATTGTTGCATTAGTGCCTTAGAATAAGGGAAGGACCCTGCCCCAAAGAGCTTACAATCTAAATAGACCAGACAGACTAAGGGGTGGGGGGAAAGGATAGAACATAAGCAGTGAACAATATGAATGTTGGCAAATGTTGTGTTAGTGCCATGGTTGTGGGTTTTTTTCCTGGGGAAGGAGAAGGGGGTTTTTGCAGGGAATTAGTAAAACAGAAAGAGAGAAAGGGACACTGAAGGTAAAGCGGTAAAGGGATAGAGGAGACCGGAGAAGAGAAAGGGAAAGGAAGGGGAGCAGCGAGGGCAGATGGAGCGAGGCTGAGGTGAAGTGACTGTGAATTTGGGGTAGGAGGAGGCTGGAGCAAATAGCCAGTCAGCAGAGGGGAGAGACTATTGTGACACACTGTAACTCAAAACACTTAAAATCTGTAGTTAATACGTGTATTTTAATGTTTCACCTTTATCAGTGAGCTTGCCTAAAGTGCTTGGGGCATCTGTTCAGATTACAAAGGCTGGGGCATGTCCACTACCCTTTGAAGGAGTGGCGAACTAACTAATGAGCTTACGTTGCTCAAGACCGTCTTGATCTGTGTAAGACAGTACATTTCTGGAGTGCAAGGCTGGGCGGATTTGCTGGTGTCTCCCTGTGTATAGTTCATGAGTAGCTGTGAGAGCCTGCATGTAACTTTGGGTGTGCCTTCACATGCTAACGGTTGTGTGAGAGCAAAGCCTGAAGGGGTTGCTTGTAACCAGCAGAGCAGTGTGAGAGGTACCCTGATCCAGAAAGCTAAAGGGGACACAGCAGTCCCACAGTTCAGGTTGTACCCCAGGGTGTCTGGTGGGCCTTGCCCACCTGCTTAGGGTCTACTGATCACCATATTTGGGTTCAGGAAGAAATTTTCCCCAGGTCGGATTGGAAGAGACCCTTGGCTTTTGTTTGTTTGTTTGTTTTGGTTTTGCCTTCCTCTGCAGCATGGGGCACAGGTTACTTGCTGGTTTACACTAATGTAAATGGTGGATTCTCTGTAACTTGAAGTCTTTAAATCATGATTTGAGAATTTCAGTAACTCAGCCAGAGGTTATGGGTCTGTTACAGGAGTGGGTGGGTGATGTTCTGTGGCCTGCAATGTGCAGGAGGTCAGACTAGATTATCATGATGATCCCTTTTGGCCTTAAAGTTTATGTAGCTGAGTCTGTAGTGGCGCCACTGCAGTGCTTCTAGTGAAGACTTAGCCTAAACGTGACAAGGCTGGATTTTGCTCTCACTTCCATCTCCTTTCCTGGGAGACAGGGAGGTTCTGGGTCATTTGTGTTTCATTTGTTCCTGTTGATTTTCCAGCTGTGGGAATGTCCTTGAATCTTGCCCTTGTGTGTAGGAGGGCCAGAGCTTGCTCTCTTCAGTGGCTTTTGTTAAGGTTGTGGGCAGAGCCATTCTGAATTTCCCTTTTCCTCCAGGCTTTGGAGTTTCCATGGGATTTTGTGGTCACACTACCCTCCTTCTTGCAAGGCAGCTGCCATGATGATTAAGGCTGCGAGTCTGTCACAGAGGTCACGGATTCCATGACCTCTGTGACTTTTGCAGCAGCTGCTGGTGGCTCAGGGGCTGCCTGAGCCGGGCAGCAGCAGTTTGAGTGCATGGGAGGGGGTTCAGGGTTAGGGGCAGGGGGTTAGAGGGTGCGGTGGGGCACTTACCTCGAGGTGGGGGGCTCACCAGCTCCCACTGGTATGGCCCTACAGCTCCTCCTAGGTGGAGGGGTTCTGCGTGCTGCCCACACCCGCAGGCCCCGTCCCTGCAGCTCCCATTGGCTGCGGATCCTGGACAATGGGAGCTGCGCAGCTGGCGCTTGTAGCAGGAGCAGCGCGCATAGCCCTGTGGCCCCTCCACCACCTAGGAGCTGCAGGGACATGCGGAGCCATGTAGGGAGCCCCTGCCAACCCTCCCCCAGCAGCAGCGGGAGTCCCAGGCCGCGCATTGTGACGCGCCCTCCTCAGCACCAGCGGGATCCTGGGCCACCTCCCTGTACCACTTGCAGTGCCCCTGAACTGCCACCCCCAAGCACCCATGGCCCCCCGCCCAAGTTTTAGTTAAGGGTATATAGTAAAAGTCATGGACCAGTCACTGGCTGTGAATTCTTTGTTTACTGCCCTTAACCGGTCCATGTCTTTTACTAAAAATACTGGTGACTAAAACATAGCCTTAATGATGATCATTCGTTATTCTGTTTGATCTATGTGCAGTCTTTGACCAGTTTCCTCAATATGAATGGTCTGTTGTCTCCTCCCTCATGGGGGATGGAGCAGTTAGAACTGTCTGTGTATTGTGGGGGGATATAGCTTTACCCAGACGGACATGCAAGTTCTGTCCTGTGTTGCAGAAGTTTGAATTCCAAGTTCTTCTGGTTTCCTTTGGCCAGTTTTGCTTCTGCCTGGTATATATGAAATGTCCTTCTATTTATCCTAAATGGAAGGTAAATGCATGTACTGGACTCAGAAATATATTTATTCCATGTCTTTTTGGTATAAACAGACTTTCTCCTTGTTTAGAATCTGTACGCTGTCTGTTCCCAGCAAGCTTCCTGCTTCATTTCAGGAGCAACCCAGATAACTCAGATTCTTGCATTCTGGCTGGTTACCTTTCAGCATAAAGCAATGCTAAGTCAAAGGACATTGTCAAAGCAATTTGCACTTTTCATTGTGAATGTCAAAGCACTCTACAGCCAATTTCCCCTTTTATCTGTTTGCAATGTCCACAATATTTTAAAATGTGGCTGTTTTAAAGAATAAAAAGCCTTAATGCATTTTTCTTAAAACATACCTATGTCCCCAAAATCACAAGCAATTGTACAGTAGCAAAGCAGCCAGCTTCTCTCACTTCTCATGCACATCCTTCAGTAACAAATGAGTGTACATAACACCAGCGTTCTGTACAACTCTGGGGGGAAAAATCTGCTTCCACATAAGATAAAAGTGGAAAATCTGGTAAGGAGACATTTCAGAGTCCAGCCTCTTGGCCTCCATTATTCATCTGCTCTGCTCTAGATTTATTAACAATGGGGCAGCTAATAGCAATATTTGACTACTTAGCATTATATCCGCTGCTTGAAGTGGTCTCAGTCAGAAGCACTTCTTTCAGAGAAGGCATCTCTCAAGTGTCCTAGGACTTCATGTTGTGAACACCAGAAGCCTTAAATTTTGGATCTTAAATTAGATCCAGGATAAAACTCCAGGAAAGACACTTTTAGAAATTGAGAAATATTTAACCTTTAACTGTTTGTGGATACAGAAGGGTTAGGAACATTTACTGTAGAATTAAGAACAAAGATGAACAATGAGGGAGAAATGCGAAGCTGTCCCTTCATAAAGAGGACTGTTAAAGTGTCTCCCCCACTGTACAAATATCCCTTTGATGAGGAAGAATTGCAAAACAGATTAATTAATCAGTTACAGTGCCAGGAGAAAGGGTAACAGACATTTCTCCTCTTGTGGCTTTGGTTAGACAGACATGGAAGGTTTAAACTCTTGTTTCCACTTTGGAGTTTGTTTTCTATAAGGCTGCTTCTCCAGGTAGGATATATGTCTAAAACTAAAATGAGAAAGTTCCTTTCTCATTCTTGTCAATTTTTCTTTTGCATCTAAAACAATTAATATAGGTGAGCTAATGGGAGAAGCGGGTGCCTCATTACAATGAATTTTCCGTATGAATATTCCCAGTCATTTCTATATAAGCTCCACTGGAGTGAATTCAAGATTTCCGTCATCATGGATTAATTTTGATACTGGATTTAGGTAATGATTCTAGTCAGTATTTCCAATGTGCCACACTGGGAACTGCTGGGGAACAGAGTTGAAATAGAGGACAGATTAAGGGGAAAATAAGTTGTTTGATTTGGGGAGATACTGTTAAGAACATCAAAAAGCCCAGGTGATATTCTCTAGGGAAGTCATCTGAGTGCTTGAGAATGTCTCTCTCTGTACTTAAATTTGAAATTGTCTCATGCATTTTTCTGTCTCTAACCCTTGCTATCTCTTCCTTGGTAAAGTGTTTAATAGAATTAGGACAAGACCAGAATAGAAATCGCTATCTGGACATGCTGACTGTGATCAATGGGTTATAAAATGTAGTGGAAGTTTATTAACCTTTTAAGGGTGAGATGAGATTCACTTCACAGAAGCTCTGGCAGTTTCCAACAGACATGCCATCCCTCCTCTTTTCCTTTCAGAAGCCCCTTGTATTTCTCCCATTTCTTGCCATGTTTATTAGGCTTTGGTTTCTTCCTGAGTACAGAATCTGCTTTCCAAACAGATCCTATGAATGAGGCAAGATTGCAAAGTTAGCAGGAGAAGAGCTGAATATCCAAGGAAGAAAAGAGCCCTGTTACTGCCTAATCAGGTGGTGGCTTTTGTGTCTTCTCTTCCGGTGTTCCCAAATCCTGGTAGTGAGCTTGATATTCCATCCATTCACTTCACAACAAATTTTTAATAAAGTGGCATTTGAACCAGTAAAGTCTGGGAACTGTTGGATGGACCCCCTTCCTGACTCCCTTGAAACAGTAAGCAGCCATTATATTGTGCAGGTGATTTAGCAGTGGCATGTGCGTACAGAGAAAGCTGATGCATCTATGCACACAGGAAAGCTGACTCTGATTTTTGTAGCCATGGGACACTTTGGCATAATGGCTGAGAGATAAGAGTCTTTGGGTGGGATTTGTAAGGGAAGAGGTTAGTGCACCGATGAAGCAGGAAGGGGAGGGCCTTTCATGCATAGAGGACAGACTGGAAAAAAGGCATATGGATGGAAGTGGGAAGTGACAATAAATGGGCCAGCATCACACTTGGAGCAGAGGGGATACATGATAAATGTGAGATTAGAGATACAGGCAGGAATGAAATTAGGTAGGGTCTTAAAGGTGAGGACAAAAACTTGTCATATTGTTCAGAGATCATCTCTGGGACCCAATCCTTTCATTTTTGTGGTGCAAGGTGATTGGATACAGATAAAGTGAATGGAGAGGCTAAGGTTAGTGCTGGTGGAATGGTGGGGACCAGAAACTCTCCCAAATCAGGTGCTGGGAGAAGAGACATGAGCAAAAGCTCAAAGGAGCCTGGGATTTCACAGACAGATAATTTGCCAGTAGTTTGGGATTCCCAAATCTTTTACTGTTTTGACTGGTGGACTAAGGAAGTATAGGGTGTTGGGGAGGACTGTCTAGGGAGAAATTTGAAAAAGGGAGGGAAGTGCTAAAAGAAATCTGTCCATCGAAACTGTAGCAAACAGTTAAACCCAGTGCTGGATGGTATGGAAAATGCTGAGCTTCTCAGCTCTGAGTGTCTAGTGTTTAGTAACTGTGGAAAAAATGCAAATGATGGTGAGCATGGATAAAATCAATACCTGAAATGCACATTAAAAATGGAATTGAAGATTTAAGGCCTCCCAGTAACACAACTGCTGGTTCAGATTGTGTACAGTATATCTAGCAAAGGACACCCTGGCACCAGGACTGGAATGCAGAGTACAGAGACACCCTTTTATAGATAAATAAGGTTGTCTGTGCAACACTGGTACGGCTGGAAGCTCTCTCCCTCATCCAGCAACTCTCCCCACCCCACCCCCCCAAAATCCACCTTCCCGAACATCCTGTCACAACGTTTCTGGCACTTTCAAGGTTGGGTTGCTCTGCTAAACACTGCAAGGTAATTTTGTGATGGGAGTAAGTTTGCACCCTCTCCCTTATTGTACAGATGGTGATTACTAAGCTTTAGAAGCCTCCTGTCTGGTGTGATGACAATGCTTAATGCCTTCCCTTTATGGGATAGCTTCTGTTTAAACCTCCTACCTTGGGAGGCGGGGGAAAGGGAGTTTTTTAGTTTTTGTAGCTTCTTTTAATGTGATTTTTAGCAGCTGGAAACTAGGAGAAGAGTCTGCACCATGTGACCAGTTAGCTCTCAAGTGCTCCACTAACCTCAGTTTGGAAACCACTTATCAGTAAAATGCCATGCATAGCTGTCTAAGCAGTACCATGCCATGCCTGAGTAAGAAACTAAGTCATTTGGTCCAATATCCAGCCTCCTGCTGAACAGGATCGGATCAATGACCCATCGAATTCAGTATCCTGCCTTGTTGTGGATCATTTGCCCATCCAATGTGGGACCCTATACCTCACAATGCCAAGCAGTCTACCTGTTCAGTGTCCCTCTCCTTCTAGCGGCCAGCACTAGCTGAAATCATTCTTCTCCTGACAGATCATTACAGTAAACAATTTCACAGCATGAAGTTTGCCAGCAGTGGGACTGTCACTTTATTTTTTTTCCTTCACACTTTGCTTCTCACACCTCAGGCTCCTCACTGTACTGTGCTCTTGTCATTGCTGCAAGAAAATAAAATGAAACTGCATCTTTCCATCTACTGGTCAGAGAAGTGGTAAAAATAAAAAAAATGTGCATCATCCATTGTTATTTAATGGACTGAAACTGGCTTATTAATAACCCCATACCCTTGGCTTGTAGCATGAATCCCCTCACTATGGCATGTGCCTCTCCATTTGCTGGAATGTGAAGGGATCAAACTCCTGAGCATTTGTTTACCTTTATTATGGTCCAAAGCCCCTGGTAGCCAATTTGGGAGTCTTTCCATTGACTTCAGTGGGCTTTAGATGATGCCCTAAATGTTCTCCTGACTGCAGCATACTCTTACAAATTAGTGATCTCTGCTACTTGCACAGTTGGCTGCTTCACAGTCTTGGCTTCCATCAGTATCCAGGGATATACCTCTTATTACTTTCTCTCACTTTGATTCATCCTGCCCCCCTTTCCCTGGCCTTGTAGTGCCTCCATCCTGGACCATTATATCTCCACCTGGCCAAGCTGCAGAATGCCCTTATAGATCGTTTTCCACATACTCCAACCACTCTTGTTAACTAAGATATGCAGCAACTCACTTCCCCACGCACAAACTTTCTGGCTGCTGAGGGCTTTGGTCCTAATTTGGATGTGAGCACTTGAGCACTGTTCATGGGATGAGCTGACCTTTAGGTGTTGAGCATACTAGTTACGTGAGCTGAGACCCTGGCCTGGCCTCCTAGTGTGTGTGTATATAACTATACTCTGAGCTTCCTTGTTTAACTAGGAGGGGAAAATGCCATTTGTCACCGTTCTTTGCATGCAGCATTTTTCCACCATCTGCTTATTGCAAAGTAACCATTTATAATTTGCTACCGAATCTTACAAGTTCCAGCTGTGGCTCTATTTCTCCTCACACTTTGTGGGCTTAGCAGCTGAGTTGGCCCTGCATTTGTTTTGCCATTTAACATTTTTGAAATAATAGTTTTGATTTGAAATATTTCATTTATTCTCAGCTTTCAAAATAAATGTTCACAAATTAATTGCTTTGGTCACCTTTAATGAGATCAGCTCTATGGAAATGGAGCTCATACTGTGTTCTGTCCCAAAATACTGACAGTCATTGGTGCTTGACCCCATGTTGTATTAAGTCACAAACCTACTTTTGCTTGGTTAGCTCCTCCTCCATCTCCAACCCTACATATTCTTTCTTCCCTTATACCTATTTAGTGCTGGGTGACCAACAGGTGCTTCACCACTAAGACATAATCAAGCTCCGAGACCACCCAGGAATGCTACATATGCTCCCTGTGTGCGGGACCCTGCAGGGACCTGCCCAGTCCGTAGTGTAAATTAGAGAGGCCTTTTGACTGCTCTGACTCGTGCTCTGCGTCTCATGGTCTCCTATGAGCCCTGGGAAGAACAGCTATATTGCAGTGTATTCCAGCCACGCCCCTTGTATTGGGGGCTGGCAGCAGGGCTGGTGCAGGTGGGGGATAGAGGAGGAGTCAGGATCCTGTGTAGAAGGGATTCTCAGAGAGCTATTTCTGCCTACTCTAAAGGTTCTTTGTGCTGCCAAAGTGGCAGAGAGGAGCCTGGCCATAACTGACTCCGAGGACCTTAGTGTTCTGCAGACCACAGTTTGAGAGCCATTTGGGCAATCATTAGGAATTGAATAATAAATACAAAGCACAGTGGCTAGTTTTTCCCATTCTTTGAAGGTGCAAACATGCTTGAATGCAAAATGGTATTTTGGATTTTATTACCCTTGAAAAACACCCATCCTAAAACTACAGAATACATCTGCACATGGTCCCTGCTGAAAGTGCAGCTGCATCATTTATCATAATGGTTCTGATGACTGAGAGCTGCCAATACAGAGCCAGCTGACTGAGACAAAAGTCACAGAGAATTTCTGCTCCTCCCCTTCCTCCACAAGCAGCAATTAGTGCAGTGGTGCTATTCAGGCACCAATGGAACCACTGCCTAATTCTCAGGTACCAGGATGAATTCCTTGGCAGCTCTGGTTTGAATGAGTAAATAGATTTCTTCTCCGATATGCTGGGCAGTCTCATTTCTTCATGAATTGCTACTTGTGTTTATGGCACAACAAGATATTGGATAACACAATAAAAGCCAGGAAGGAGGAAAACTTCCCATTATTCTGTCTAGGAAACCAAATGATAAAGATCTCTGTGATCTGGCAAGAAATGTCCAAACCACCCAATGCTTCCCCAGGCTTCAGGCCCCAGCACAATTAGGGAACAGCTGGGCTGTAAAAGAGCCTGCTGGGTAGTCTCATGCAAATATGCAGATTAAGAATCTTTCCCCTCCCCTCGCTCTTAAATGTTTATTTTTACTTGTTTTGTGCAAATTCCTTGTGTGTGAAAAGTGCCAGATGCTGGAGATGGTGAGACTAAAGAGTCTGGAGGCAAAGTCCTCTTCTTATCCACAGATCTATGGTAGTCTGCCCCTGGGTCTCAACTCTGAGTGGGAGGGACAGATCTGAGGGGTGCAACACTGGTGGTGAATTTTGCCTGTGAATTAGCAGTGAAATGGTTAAGTGGGCCTAATGTTCTGTCTGTCCCAAGAGTGCCCAGTATTTTTAACACCATGAGCTGGATTGTGGAACCTTTACTTACACTGATGTGCACTTGCTCCCATTTGATGCTGTCGGGCTGCCCACACAGATGCTCACCAAGGTGGGCAAGTTTTCCATTATGGGACTACTGTAAGTTCTCTCCCGTGTAAATAAAGGTTTCATAATGTGGTCCCATTTCAGTTGCCATCTATAGAGTGTGGCCTGAATCCCTACCACCTCCTTCCTTTTCTGCACAGATGCCAGCAAAGGATCTGTGAGAATGCTCTGCCATGGTGTTCTTGATTCCCTTTCTCCCCTCCTATTCCTTTCTCCTTGTTCTTCTCTGAACAAATTCTAAACCTTTTAATTTAATGCTGTTGCCTGTGGAGCTCCCAGTTCTGCTTTTTACCTGTTTGTTTATATTTTTAAGCCCTTTGCTTTAGGAATGATGTGTCTCTGCATTTCCACTGCAGCATGCCACCCTGTTCTTAATTGACCTTTATCAGGATGTACATTAAATGCAGTCTTTGCAACTTTTCGGAACTTTTTCGGCAGATGTTTCTGCAGCCTATTCCCTCATCATGAATGGCTCCCAATTTCCTTCAGGTGCCCTACTGTCTCCAATAGTCTTTCACAGAACCCATAGTCAGACATGTTGCTGTTTCTTCCTCTAATACAGCATTCCATTCTGTTCCCACCACTTTGACTGAAGTAGCCAGCTCATGGAATGAGACTGTGACTGCCACGAGTGGAACCTGCTTTCCTTCTACGGTGTCATTTGAACACAACTGGAGCTGACCATGCAAAATGTCAGTAAATGAGGCAAAATATTTCTGGGTTTCATTATGAGCCCCAAACCAGCTCCAGTTTTGCAAGCCTGACCACAGGTTATAGATGAATTTGGGGCTGATTCATAGCGTTAGATGAAAACCTTGAGAAACTTGGTGCTATTGTTTGAGTTTTTGGACTTGTTTGAATTGGAAGCTCAAAGGGCATGAAAGATTCTGACTTGAGATGCTGCTTCCAAAATCACCACAGCTGCCATTTTCTTTCCCTACAAGTAGTTTGAGGCCCAGATCCTCAGTGGGTGTAAACAAGCATAGCGCTATTGACGTCAGTGGAGACGTGCTGATTTATACCAGCTGAGGAGCTACTTCTTCACTTTTAAAATGCTGTTTGCCCATTTATGTGTATATATATATATATTGATTGGTTTATATGGACAAAAGGGTCACTAACTTTCTTGAAGAAGTCTGTTAACCTCAGTGCAGAGAGCTCCATCCAAGATACCTGTAAACAGATACGTTTGCTCTTGTAAACTTCAAATAACAAAGCTATTGTTAGGAGGTTGCAATTTGGGGAAATAGCAAGGCCGCCAGGATAGCGAGAACCTGTGTGGTTCTACTATAGGCATGTTATCTGCAGAGCTGTCACGTCAGCGGCTTCTTGTGTCTGACTCAAAGCAGAAGTTAAGCATTTCTTTCTGTAGAAAGCTACAGGTGAAGACAGGCTATTTACGAGAGATGCTAGCATATCTGGGGCATGGCAACAAGTTGTAAAAGGAAAACAATTTAATATTTTCCACTGGTTTTATTTTTCTTTAGGTGGAGAGATATTTCTTGTTGATATCCTGAATATTTGTGAAAGTGACAGAAAACTGAACTGGTCTGGGGAATTCATTACAATAATGTTGCATAGCTATATCTCCTAAATCTCTTGATCACAGCTCTTTTTGGAGTAGCCATCAGATGTGCACTTGGGGGAGTGTAAAGAGGAAACATCTAAGGGAGGAAGTGCAGACAGATATTTAGGGGTCTGGTCCTATGGGGTGCTGAACAACTTCCACTGAGTTCAGTGAGCGATGAGACTGCTGCGTGCTCAAAGTTTTCTCATTGACTTCAGAAGGAGCAGAATGAGTCCCTGTGTGAGGACACAGCAAAAGAGCAAATCTTGGGGATGTTAAATCCAGGGAATGTTTATTGAAGGTGCATTACTGCAAGGTTTGTTGCACCCTTCATCGATGTGCAGAAGTAGAGAACGGACCCCAAAATGTCTTGGCTTGCAGGGAGAGGGAAGTTTCTCTTGTTTTCATAGCTCTCATTTCTTATTCTTTGTGAGTTTCTATTCACAGCTTGTTGCAGAAGTGTGGTCTTGTGATTAGACTTGGGGCTCAGGACACCTGGGTTTTCTTCTCAGCTCTGCCACTGATTTGCTTGAAATCCTACTGAACCAGTCAAGATAAAGTATGAAATTTACCAGACTTCTCAGGATTCTGAAATCCTCTTGGTTTTTGCACCCATGAGAATGAACTTTAGAGAGATCTTTCTGCTAGCCTTTGAGGAAAGCCTAGAGAAGCTAAGTTCTAGCTTGTAAAGAAGGAATAACACCCCTGAGCAACCTAGTAACTTGCAGCCTTGTTTTCCTTGAGTCTGATCCTGCAAAGTGCTAAGCCCCTCCTATGAGGTGCTGAAAACAATGGGGGTAGCAGGTGCTTAGCATTGCATGTTTTGAACCCCTCGTACAGAGTGGTGGTTAGCATTTTACCTTTAACAACGTGTGTAGTTCTGAGCTAACCAGATATCAAAGCAAAGGAAACAAATGTGTTTCCAAGCTGCATTGGGTTTGCAGCCCTTGTTTAACAGAAACCTTCAAATGTCTCATGCTTTAAAGGGAAACTGTAGGTTAGCAATGAGTTTTCTTTTTTCTTTTGGTTAAAAGCCCTGACCTGCATTATTAATAACAGCTTGGAGGATTAAAGTAGAAAGACTCCCCGTTTGAATTAAGTTTGAAAAGAGTTTGCAGTCCCTTTGCACCATTGGTGCTGGCTCTATACTCTTTGCACTTCACTTCACTAGGATAGTGAACACATATTAGTCAATTTTCCTGTTTTGGTTCATAGTAGAACCTCGGAGTTACGAACACCAGAGTTATGAATTGACCAGTCAACCATACACCTTATTTGGAACCGAAAGTATGCCATCAGGTAGCAGGAGAGACAAAAAAACCCCAAACCAAAACAAAAAAGCAAATACAATACAGTACTGTGTTAAATGTAAATTACTAAAAAACATAAAGGGAAAGTTTTTAAATAAAGATGAGACACGGTAAGGAAACTGTTTCTGTGCTTGTTTAATTTAAATTAAGATAGTTAAAAGCAACATTTTTCTTCTGCATGGTAAAGTTTCAAAGCTGTATTCAGTCAATGTTCAGTTGCAAACTTTTGAACGAACAACCATAACATTTTATTCAGAGTTATGAACAACCTCCGCTCCCCAGGTGTTCAGAACTCTGGGGTTCTACTGCAGTATGACTCCTTGGTTTTCTTGCAATGCCCGGGCACAAACACCCCAACAGGGCCGTCGCTACCCATACGCAAAGTACGCAGCTGCGCGGGGCACCAAATTTCCTGGTGCCCTATGCAGCTGCGTGCTGTTCCAGCCCCTGCTCCGCCTCTTCCCCATGGCCCCCCGGACCAGCCCCACCTCTTCCCAGCCCTGCCCCCATTCCACCCCTTCTCCAAAGCCCCTGCCCCGCCTCTGCCCCTGCCCCACCTCTTCCCGCCCCTGTTCTGCCCCAGCCCCGCCCCCACTCCAACCAGCTCTTCCCCTGAGGACTGCTACAGGGGTTGGGCTCCCTGCACTCACTGGCGGCAGAGCGACCCGGACCCAGCCTGCTCCGCTTCCCTGTCTCACAGCCATGCCGCTGGCGAGCAGTTCCCCCTGCCCCCCAAGCCTGGGGGCCAGGGGAGTGGAGCAGGCTGGGGCTGGGTTACTCCACTTCCCCCGGTGGAACTGTGTAGGGCACCAAAATGGCTAGGGACAGCCCTGCACCCTAAGGGAATGTTTTAAATCCAGACAAACTCTCTCTTAATGAGTTTTGTAAAACCATTCTCTCCACTGCCAAAGACTACAAGTTCAGCTATTGTACCTGAGAATGTCCCTTTAAAATAAAGGTGCATTTATCTTTCCCATGTTTCCTTTATTTTCTGGACTCCCGTTTCAATGGTTTACAGCATTTAGACATATATGAATCCCAGCAACTAGATATACTCTCAGTCAAATAGATTTTCTCTTTTCCAAGAGGGTTTCCCTGGTCTCTCTAGAGCGATCAGTTGTTCTCACTGTGCACTTCGTGGGGATCGATATGGCTTTGGTATTTGGAAGCATTAGCATTCTGTGGCTGTGCAAGTAGTGTGAGATCACTCTATTAACATCTGTTCAAAATTCCCAACATCCCGCCACTATTAATACATAACCATTTTGTCCTTGCTGGGTTCTGTGGATCTCGCTCCTGACACCTGGCTGACACTATGGATTCCACATCACTCTCGTTAGTTTGTACAGTAACTTCTCTCCTTGATCTGACAGTGTAATCACTGAGCAGGACTAATGGCTCCAGGGAAACAACTCCTCCATGGTGTGCTGGCTCCAGCTTTCTCTCTGTGTGTGTGTGTCTGAGAGAGAGAGAGGTACAAGAGCTTTTTTCAGTCCCTGAAGCTGCATTGTGGCTGAGCAGGGATGAATGAATTGGACTGGGCAGCATTGTGTTTTGCTGTAGTGGCAGCTGTCTGCCATTTGTGCCATGCATTTGTGTCCAAATATCAGTGTGCCTCAAAGAAAATTTTGTTTTGGACCCTGAATTGTTGGAACCCTGTTCTGGCCTGACACCGGGACTCCACAAGGGTGTGCTAATGACTGATGCACTCTTTGTATTGTAATATTTTAGAGAGAGAGAGACCACTGCTTTGTTCTCTGCTAAATGGAATATCCGACGTTTGTGTCAGTGATGAATTGTCACACTCTGTTAGCTAGTTACATATAGGACAATGGGCTTTAATACTCCTTGCAGAGGATAGAACATCCTGGGGCTTTTATGCTTGGTGAGTTGCATTTTGGGAACTAGCCTGGTTCTGCTAGTGGGGAGGAGAGAGTTGTCTGTTGATTCGTCATGTGGGACAGCGATACATTTCTTATTCCTCAGCCTTCCTTAGAGGCTCCATTAGTTCTATGGGATTTAGGCAGGTTCCCATTAATCCCTTGTGAGCAATTTACTCTACTAGGCCTGAGTAGAAAGGATGGGGAAAAGATTGTTCCATTCTGGCACAGGCCATAATAATAGACATACAGGGGGAAAATATACATCTGATTCATTTTGAGATGTATGCAGAACTAGTGTATTTGTAATTAAAGTTAATTGTTTTCTTCAAATGAAGTTTACTCCTGAGTAAACAAATCAATATCTACCTATAACTTTTAACTCTAGTGCCCGACAAATACCTAGCTTCTCATGCTGCCATATGTACACCCATTTAGCATTCAGACCACGCTAATCTCCCTATCTTTTAAATCTGGTTTTGCAATTATTTTTACTAATTGATTTTAATTCCTTCTCTTCCTACTTGAACCCTAGAAGGAGATGAGACTCTGAGACCTAGAATTTTTCTTTTGGACAGTTCTCTCTCCCCTCATCTCTGTAATGTTCTGTGGCTGCACGAACCTGCGAATGTGCATTGGGAATAGAATTTACAGCATTTAGCAGTTCCGGAGGAGGCTTATGTTTTTTAATCCAAACTGCTAAATTAACCCCTGAACACTTGAAACAAATCGGATCTACGTTCCCATTAGCAGACATTAGCATTGCACAGATGCATATGCACACACCCTTTCTGCATACCTCTGTCTCCTACGAAAAGCGCCCTTCACGGTGTATTCTGCATGTGACCATTTCTTACTGTCTTGCTGGAGTAGGGATTGGGACTGAGACACTGTTTAAATGAGAATTATGGTAGGACTCGTGTTCCCATGTGTTTCTAATACTGATTCCTCCATAACTAGGGACAATGCATTTTATAACACATCCATCTAATAAGAATCGTTCTCTGTCAAAGTAAGAGAAAGAAGGGTTTGCAAGTGGCTACAGTTACAGTGGTTAGGCATTGTGTTGCCTGAACTCCTTATTCTGTGTGACAGATTGAAACAGACTGTGCTAAAATGAGAACAGTCAGGCTGGAGGGAGGTTACTAGCAGAGTTCCTCAAGGATCATTCTTGGGACCAATCTTATTTCATTTTATTAATGACATTGGCACAAAAAATAGGGGTGGACTATTGAAATTTGCTGATGACAGAAAATTAGAGGCATCATTAATACAGAGGGGATCGGAATATTATACAGGAAGAATTGCATGACCTTGAGCACTGGAGCAGTAGAAATTGGATGAAATTTAGGGACTGATAAAAATTTCTGATACAATCTGGGACTCATCATTTGGAAATGATAGAGGAGAAATACCTGGATGTGTTAGTCAATTGCAGGATGACTATGTGCCATCAATGGGATACAGTTGTGCAAAAGGCAAATGCAATCCTAGGGTGTGTCAGGCCCGATGTTTCCAGTAGAGATAGGGAAGTATTAATGCCACTGTACAAGACACTGGTAAGATCTCATCTGGAATACTGTGTACGGTTCTGGTCACCTATGTTCAAGAAAGATAAATTCAAATTGGAAAGGCGCAGAGAAGGGCTGCTGGAATGATCAAGGGAATGGAGAGCCTGTTTTACCAGAGGAGACTTGTTTAGCTTAGCAAAATAGAGGCTGAGAGGAGATGCGATTGCTCTCTATAAATGGGAGGATGGGGGGTGGAGGAGTAAACACCAGGGAGGGAGAAGAGCTGTGGAAGCTAAAGGACAATATTGGCAAATTGGTACTGTGAATAAATTTAGGTTGGAAATTAGAAGGTTTCTAACCATCAGAGAAGTGAGGTTCTGGAACAGCTTCCCATTGGGAGTTGTGGGGGCAAGCAAGCTAATGCGTTTTAAAATGGAGCTTGATAAATTTATGAATGGGATTATATGACGAGGTTGCCTATGATAACAGGCGATAGGACCCAATGAGCTAGGAGATCCCTTCTAGTCCTATGTCCCTATAAAACAAGACCCTGACCTAGCAGCACTGCGGATATAATAGCTGCATAGGGTAGAAGACTTGCTGGGGTCTGTAACACAGTTGGTTGCAGATAGATTGGGAGTCAGTGGAGATGGGTACTTCCCTGCTCTGCCACTGACTCACTGTGCAACCTTGGGCAAGTCACGTCACCTCCCCATGCCTCAATTTCTCCATCTGTCAAATGGGGATAATGATACTTTCCCACTCTTACAAAGTTCTTGGAGCTCTACAGACTGTTCAGTGGAAATGCAGAATGTCGTGACTGCACGACCCATTGCCAGTTACCAAAATTTACAAATTAGTGAACAAGCAAACAAACATAATTTAAAAAAATTAACATACTGCTTCACAAAATGCATTTTGTTAACTTATTCTGATAAATGTAGTGTCAATGTTAACTATGATGATGCAGCACAATATCCTGATTAAATTGTCTGTACAAGTAACTAAGTCTCAGTGATATTAGACTTCCCTATGTCGCTCTATTCAATTGTTTATGGTTATTAATTGTCTGGCACTAACAAGGCTAGGCTTTTTCCATTGGGAAAGAAGAAACAGCCCCTGCCCCCATAGTGCTTACAATCTAAGGCCCCAGTCCTGCAGCTGGAATCCAGCAGACAGATCCTTGGGCCTGCACAAAGGTCAGCATGGAGGAATGGAACTGTTTGCAAGATTGATGCCTAAAAGACATACAAGGGGTACAGCACAAGGTGGTAATTAGCCATGTTTAGTATAATGCTTGGGTAACTAATTTGTGGCACTGTTTTTTTCTGAGAGCATTATTAGGTTTGTGTATTGTTAAAGGTTCTCCTATATTTGAATTTGTGTACTATGCAAATTTATAGTAGTACAGCAGGACTGTTTGTGTGTGTGTGTGTACATCTTTAAGAAGCTGGCTCTTGTCTAAATGCTTAAGTGAGAGCCAGTTGGAGGTAGAGAGAGCGAGCAGATGGAAGCAGGGATAGCTGGAGTGTGAGAAAGTTTGTCAAGAGATAAACTACAGCTGCATGTGTATTGTAAGCAGAGAGTCTGTAATGCTCACCACAAGGATCTAACCGGTGATATGCAAGCAACAAGACTGTCTATGGGAGGAGTCATAAAAGGCACCTTGCTAAAATAGGAGCAATTCCTAATGCTTTCAGGTCAGTGCTGGGTCTTGCAAAAGTTGTATTAGTTTTTTTCTCTTGAATTGCATTACTGTTGTGAAGACTCAGAGAGGCTCTATCCAAACACCACTTCAGTTCACAGCATCTGTGTTAGAAACACACCTGCTAATCCTTAAGATATGTTTTGTTTGTGTTTTTCTCTTTGGTGGCAGAATGCAAGGTACCCACTTGACAGATTTTTATCAGAACTAGGCAGAAGGGGAAGTGGCTGGTGGGTCTAGAGAAGGAGATGTGAAGTGTGAAAACAGCCATATAGCACTGAGCATTTTTAAATGCTTTAAACCTGTTTAAAATGGTGAGTTACCACCCAGCTATGTCTTGAGGAACCAACCTGTAACCCAGAGAGAGAGAGTTTTTATGGGCTATGAAGAGTGACATTTTTCTTTTTCCTAGCTTTCTCCAAATATTTGGGATTTTTTGTTTTCTTCCATTTCTCACTCAAATACTCGCCTGCTCTCCAGAAAGCCTCTGCCCAATGGGCAATGTAGGGTCAATCATTCAGAGGCATGTTTCCTGATAGGCTGTTCCTAGTGTTAACTGCAGATGCACAAAGACGTATCTAAAGTCATATGCACCTTACATCCGTAATCAATTTAAGGAGCCAGGAATTCAAGGAGGTTTCTGCTTAATTCCCTGGCCTTGGAAGAGAAGATGCTGGGAATATCCTTGTTGATTCTGCACTGATAGATGTAGACAGACCCCTTTCCCCAGCTCACCCCGCAGTTAGCCTGATGTAAAGTATTTTGAGTGGAGCTGTCTGCTTTTTCTGCTGTCAGTAGGACTTTGCTCTGAGTAAAGGCGCGAGAACAGCTGTTTTGTTAGGAATCTATCCATTTGGTGCAGGGCTCGACTTGTCATTGGCTTTTTGAACTAGTTGCCTTCTGTCCAGATAATAACTGATGTTTGGGAAGATAACATTCTAATACCTTATTGGCATTTTACTCCCCGGTCCTATTAATGTCGCAAGAGGGAGCCAGAAAGGCAACTCTGCCTTTCATATTGAATTCAGTTGAGCGGCAGCATTGGGAATCACTCCAGGTCTGTGATTTGCGGTGCTCATTGACAGAGCTACTGGACAATGAAAACACTATCCCAGGAGCACCAATGAGCTGGATTTAGCATAGTTACCTTAGATGCTTCAGGTTTATTGGATTATTGTTTACATTGTCCCCAATTGTATAAAGTTTGCAAAATCCTACAGGGCTATTTTGGCCTGACTTGATAGAGTTCCTAAAAGTGCATAGATTTGGGTAAAGTCATATGAAGATACCAAGGCCATAAGGTTCGAAGTACTGTAGGCTTTCATCAGACACCTGGGAGGAATGGTGCTGTGGATGGAAAGACTTTGAGACCCCTGTGGCTGTGTCCTCACTAGGGGAATGAAGTTTATTTTTAACCTCTGTTGAGTGAACCCACATTAGGATCCTACTGAATAAAAGACTGTTGTAGTTTTAACCCAGGTTGGCTGGTTGAAGTAAAACTTGGTGTGTGTGTGTGTGTGTGTGTGTGTGTGTGTGAGTGAGTGAGAAATTCAGGTTTGTCCTAGTGGAGACAAGGCCTATGTAGTTGTTAATAAGTAGCACTCTGCAGCTTCCAGGTGCTGTGCTGACACTTGCGAATTAACCCTGTGAGGTTGGTTCAAATTTTAAACTACTTAGCTCTTTATTTGGGATCTTCAGCCCTTAGAGAGAGGAAGTCCAAAGCTAGCTCCAACTCTCTCAACTGGGTTTATCTTTAAACTTTTTCCAAGTTTATCTTGACTTTGCAGATTGGGATGTCAACACAGAGAGAGTCTGACTTGGCAAGGCAACAGGGTGAGCTGTTGTCAGCCACTGGATTAGAAATCTGCAGTTCCTGGCACCCAAGCCCGTGCTCAGCCTGCAAGACTCCATTACGTCTCTGTCAGGGTGGGCAGCATGCAGATTTGCTTAGAGTTCATTTTCTTTTCCAGACTTCCTCAAGGAGCTGGTGTGGAACCAGCCTCTGAAAGCCATAAAAAAGCAGGATTGGATTGGATTCCACCTAGGGCATGAGCAACTGAGGACCTCTTTAAAAAAAGGAATTGTGCAGTTGAGCCCTTAGCACTGCATTCTGCCCTCTGATGCACATGTATAGCAGTCAGTGGGATTTGTAGGCAGACTTTAACTGTGTACATCTGTCTCTTTGCCTGCACAGGTTAACCTCGCATGAAGAGAACCTTGCTGAACTCATACAGTGGGATGAGCTGTGGGTAGAATTCTGACTGGTGTATTACAGCAGGGCCTGTTGGTTCCAAGTCAGGCATCAAATGGGGCTTAATTCAGCCTGATGTAGCAGCTTGATATTCCAGAGCCATCAAGCTGCCTTTGGTTCAGATGTATTGATGAACTCCCACCACCAACTGTGCATCATTGAGCAGGCCAATTATCAGAGCTAATGATTCACAGGTGCTTGTCTTGTGGATCAATACCAGCTCCCAACAGCTGGGCTACTGTGAAGAGCAACTCAACAGCAGCTTGATTTTTGCCTTCAAAGCATTCACTGTAAGAGAAGCAGGAGCTAGAGCTGCCTTTAGGGCAGAGATAGACACTGCAGCCCCAAGGGCGTCTCAGTTTCCCTCTTCCCCCCCCAGTCACCATGATTCAGCTGATCAACTAGCATTGGGGAGCCCAAAACAGAATAAAGTGGGCAAAAACTCTGACTGTTCATTTCATAGAGGTCCCCGCAGTGGCCATGCCTGGTTCTTTTCAGTGTGTAGTCAAATGCAATGGGATTCAGGGGATGATGCATTGGAGAAGATTCTTGACAAACCTGCAGAATAAAGTCTAAGCTAACTGGTAATATTGTCATGGAGGTTTTTGAGGTCTCAAAAGCAGTAGCTAATCTCTGATCCATCTTCAGCCAGCATGGAGTTGGGAAATGCTCCTGAATTGGTTGCCTTGTTGTCACCACACAGTTTATTATTGCAAGGCAGTAGGTGAGCTGAGCCCTCTGCTTAATATTCGATTATGTGATTGCTTTCCTGCCACTACCTCCTGCTCTTCTCTCCCTGGACCCCGGTTTGTTCCTACCATTGTCATAACCTAGACTGTGAGCTGTCTGGAGCAGGGCCTGTTCCTTGGTAAGAGCCTTGCGAGACCATTGCAATACAAATAATTAACTGAAAACAGAGAGCTAGCAAATGAAACTGAGTTGGTGCAGTGCCTATGAACCTAGAAATAATACTTCTTGAACTTTCAGTCGATGCAAAAACTTTAATTTTTTTTTTCCTTTTCTTAAACCGGGTTAAGTGGTCTCTTCAGGGGTGATTTTTTTCCAACAGGCTCGTTTTAATCAGCTAATGCTTAGTGCTTTCATCATGCTCTGCTCTTTCATCATGCTCTTTATTCAAAGATGTCCGAGCACTAGGCAGTTACAGTGAAAAGCAGCTCCATGCTGAAAAGCCAGGGTATTACTACACCGAGTATTATATGCTCAGTGAGTGTAATTGGTCCATTTGTTGACTTCAGTGACAAAAATATGTTCTTTCTAATTACTCCAATGAGCCCTGAAGAGCCAGAAAAGCTATGGGAGAGGGAACTGGATTCCATTATGGTGCCTAGATCGCCAATGGATTTGTTAACTAAGTTCTAATTGAAGGTAAATTCTGAGGCATTTACACTAGTATGAAATCCTGTGTGAAGACCTCGGCAGCAAGCTTGAAATCTCTTGTGTCTGAGCAGTGCTGACCTTCGGATGTTTGCCTCCTCTTAGGTGTCCTATGTGGTATGACAGATGGACAGTATTTGGATGGAGTCCCCAGTGACAAACATCACAATGACATTAAATGCCTCTGCCCATCTGGCAATGTATGCCACAGTGACCTCTGCCAAGCTCCCAGCTTCTGTCACCCAAGTGAGGCTGGAGATAGCTACTCCTGCACATGTGGGTAAGATCAGTACCATATGGCATCTGGAGGAGAGGTAGCAGTTGAATTAGAGATGAGAGTTGGGGCTCTGCAGAGCACAGTTAAATCTAACGCTATAGTCCCTGCTCCAATATAGCATTATTAAGAAATGTTTGCTTGCCTTTCCCACTATGGCTCCATCAATACGATTGCTAGCTTGGACATTTAGACCTGAAATCCATGACCCATTTCGATGGTCCATGATACAAGAGATTCATGGGCAGCTTCCCCAGCTGGTGAATCAGGTCTCTGCACTGGAAGAAATTAGCTGGCAAGCCTGTGAAAATGAAACTCAAGATGCATTTGTGTGTGGGGCCATTCCTGTGTCCTTGTCCCTTCTCTGCATCATGATAGATCAACGCATTTATGGAAATAGCTGGATGTCTTTAGGCTTGGAGCCAGCAGCGTTTGATTCTGGAATGAAGCATTCAGTAATGTTTAAATTCATGAAAATGAGCCCCACTGAAATAGGGGAATAGCTATCATCTTGGGTAATATCTCTCGTCCCCCAGCCCTTGGCACTCCCACAACCTTTATTCATGCTGCCCACAGACATACAGTGCATCATCTTGCAGGGTCATGCTGCCTGCAGACACATGTCCCCTGCCCTGGCTTTCAGGCTGTGTTTATCCTTCCTACTACCTGTCCATGAATCTTAGTGCCAAGCTAGGGGGAATCAGGCTGAGTGTGGGGTCTGTGGTGAGCGGCAAGCCTGGAGAGTCATCTAAGCAAGCCCAAGTCAGTTTTGTGTTACCCACTGCACCCCATACAGATAGAATGCATGTGAAAACTGCAATGCCTTCTTTCTTTGTGCAGTTCCTTCCCTCCCCTGATCAGAACAAGCAGCTCCCGCTGGGCCTGGAGGAAGAGCTCAAGGGCAAGAAAAACTGTTACTCTGGAGGACCTAGATGATGATGGGTCTCCCTAGGTACGTGAGTTGCAGCTATTAAAAGTTGGTGAGTGGCTGTAGTTATGAGAGAGGCATTTGCTTGCACTGGAGCAGCAGCACCACTTCCCCCTCATCAGATATCCTCCGGAGGTTTTGGGAGGAGTCCAGATGAGTATCTGATTTAAAATGGCTCCAGTAACTTCTGGGCCGAGAGAGATGAAGGGAAACGTCTTAAACTATATAGGGGGTGGAATTGAGAAAAAGGGTGGAAGGGGCTGTTGAAGGGCTTGAGCTTGATTGCAGACTCCTAGTGCAATGAGAGAGATCATGGCGTGAACAGGCCAAGCTGAAATGGGGAAACAAAATGCAAGGGAAGCAGCAAACGTTACAGTACAACACTGGCGCTAGGGCTGGGTCCCAGTGCAGCATGAGATGCTATTTCATCGATAAGCAGATGGGAGAAAAGATGCTGTTTTATCACATTGCTTCCAGAGCAACTTGGAATCATCCTCGTTGGAGGAGTAAAGTTAGCTAATCAGAGGGGAGCTGTACCACCCTCCTCCCAGGAGTGGGGAATCTAGGATATGAAATAACCCAAGTACAGAGTGTGATGGGATTGGGGGGGTATGAGGCTACAAATCCTCAACTTTCAGCACTGGGCATGGTATTGTTACGGTTGATCTCCCTGTGGACAAGTGCTACGCAGATATCCCCCAGTTTTTGTCATATAACTTCTGTCTCCCCGATTCCATTCCTAACAGTTCTTGGGCACATCAGTCCTAGACTGCAAGGACTTGTATTAGTCCAGTCCTGTAGACTAGCTGTATGGTGCCCAGCAGCTTTTGAGAAGTCCTGATGGCCCTAAGTGTCTGATTTTTGAGGGGGCATCCAGGATTTAGTTACATGTATTAAAATAGTGTCCAAAATTTTAGACCCAAATCTCTGAGACTTTCTGATAAGAAATTAGCTACCTTAGAGCACCTACCTGCCTGGGTTGGATTCTCCTGTGTGAGCTGGAGACAAAAAGGTCCTTTTCACAGCACTGAGCTCTCCATCCTACCTCCTCTTATAATGGAGCAGCATGTTTCAGCAGGGAAAAGTGAGTGCAGAACTTCTCTACATAAGTTGCACCAGTGCAACGCTGAACTGCTGAGGATAGTGTGGTAACCGATGTTGGGGTTAGTGGATTCTGAAATTAGAAGCACTGTCATAGCATTTGAGTGTGGTTTGCTTGCCTTGCTTCTTGTGCTTTACTTGGGAGGAAGAATAAGTAGAGACGTGTGTGGATACAAAATTTGTATCCACATCCAATCCATTATCAGCAAAAATGGCCCGCGGATATCTGCATCTGTAGCCACGGATTTGCAGGGCTCTAGGAATAAGCAAATGAAGAGTACTGCCATTGAAGTGTTTTAAATTAAGCAGTAATGGGAGAGTTCTGGTCTGATCCTTTCCCATCCGGTAGGCAGTGGGCTCTGTGCTCCTGGTCACTTCCCAGAGTTAAACTGCTGTTCGAGGTGTCGTCTGGGCCAAAGGCTCCAGTTTTCATGAACACACGTGCTGGTGGTTTTTGTTGCAAGCCCTTTGGAAATTTAACCAGTTAGTGAGTTAGCTGTGAGGGCTTAGGGGCTGCTCTCCATCTCAGCATTCATGATCCTTCTTTGGCAGCAGGAGAAAAAAAGAGAAGCCGCAGCCATCTAGATGTTGCTTGTGTTGGGAAGTTAGGGAAATAGGGAGATCTGGAACTGACTTTTCCAGACATGGCCTTGAAGGGTCCTTGAGATTGTCATTTACCCAAAGCAGTGGGGATGTAAAATGTTCAGCTTGGAAAATGTTACCTCAAGTAACGACCTCCATCCGATGTGCAGCTTACTGGCCTGCCTAGCCATGGAGAAGGTATGTTCTGTGTGTACCTTCTTCCTCAAACCATTGACTGCATCAGTGCATTTCTACCAGGCTGGTTCCAATACACCATTTTCAATGCTGTGTCCTCAGTGCATTGCATGCTTTCCTCTCTTTCTAGAAGTGGGTGAGGCCTTGCTTATATTGACATGTCCTGCCGTCCTGGGAGACTCTCTGATTCATGTGAGCCAGCTGCATGAGCAAGAGCTGAGAGTGTCCTTGTGCACAGGAGGGACAGAACCCAGCGAGGTGAAGTGATCCTCTGGAACCAGAGTACTGGAAATGTGTCCTGGAGCGTTTAGAAATGAGAGAGACTCCAGAAACAGGAAAAGACCCTTGGTCCCTACATGCCCCTACTGTGACCCACCTTGTTGAACTTGTTCCCCTTCCTGCCGGGGAAATATGCCCAAATTTGCTTAACGTCATCAATATGCCATGAGCCAGAGGCCCCACTTACTGAAGACAGCAGCCCTTCCCCCTCACTTTTAGTTCAAGAGAGGCCTGTGGAGACTGCAGAAGAATATGGAGCAGTATATGCTGGGAGGCGTAGTCCCCATAAGCCTCATCTCTGTAGCAAAGATGCAGACAGCCATGAGCCACGTGTGGTAGAACTTCCAGGGCTGTACTTTGTCTGCAGGACATGCTGTGATGGCTCTTGCTCATGGGCCCCAGTTGGATCCATTTGTTCTTCAGTTCTGGCTCGGGCAGAACCCCCAGTTGCCCCCCTGAGGGATGAGCATATGCAGAGCATTACATTTGCAGGCCATTTACCAGCCAGGGTTCAGAGCACAGCACCTGTAATTCAGCTCTAACTGCAGAGCTCCTATTGGTCGTGGCTCAGTTTTTCCTCCATGCTGATTGTTTAGCTTCTCCCGTGAAGCCTGCTGTGTGTACCAGGCACCTATGTGATTCAGGGGCTTTCTGCAATGCTGTGAATAGCATTAAACATGCCAGTTTAAAGGGCCACGCTTCTTGGCTGGTGGATCAGAAAATTACCCAGCTGTGCCCTCTAGTGGCTCTGAGTGGCATCTTTCCTGTGATGATAGTCCCGTGGAAAAAGAAGGAAAATTATTTGGCAGGATTGCTCTGAAGTGCTCATAAACAGTCACACAAATTCCGATAATAAACCCAACTCCAAGATACCCTCTTAGACCAACGCAACATGTCAGATGTCTCTTGCTTCCTGTTAACTCTTTATTGAGGAGACTCTCCTCCTCCCCACCCCTTGCTAGGTGCTCCCCATTAGCCAATCAACATTCACACTATCCTGTCTCCCCATAGGGGCCCCTTGGAAGGATTTGCCTCCGGTGAAGTGGCTGTATGCGGTGGAAGCAGATCAGAGGGGCTTAGAGACTCCTGGAGTACTTCAGTGAGGTTGCACATAGGCCAAGAGGCACCTGTGTAGTTAGGGGCTGGTTTCTGTAACTCCCCTTAGGGATAACTCAGAAGGAGAGTGGCTCCATCTCCTCTGTGCTGTGCAGAGGTTGCAAGTTGCCCCACAGGATTGCAGGAGCATGTGCTCAACCAGGGCAGGTGCTGTACATTTAAGAGAGTTAAAAAGAGATGGATCCCTTGCTAAAGGTCATACACTCTCTGTTCTGAGTGAATGAAGTATTTTATTGGGTTCTGCACATGGTACACATACTTGGTGGGGACCACTGGTGCCAGGAAGGCCAGGTTATCTCTAACTAGTGGGTAACTATCTCTGGTTCATTTGTGTTCTCTCTAGTCCATCCCCCACAACTCCCTTGGGCCAGTGCAGGATTATTCCCTGATTTTTTTCTGGTGCTGTTTGATCAGACGAAGCCCTCTGGGTTTGTTGCATTTATATCATGGGGATGAAGTGAAACACTGGTGCTGGGGAAGAACCTGTGGGCTCCAAAAACTTATGTGACATGATTGCCATTGATGGATATATACTGAATATACCACCAGACCACCTTAAGGATCTAGCCAGAGATCGATCTGGGTGATGCTCCTTCTTCAGAGAGGCCAGGTCTCTTTGGGATTTGCCATGAGAAGGAGGATTTGATCAGAGGAAGTTTTTGCTTTGAGGTCTGATTTCCTGGTGCTTGTGGTCTTACTGTCACAGCATCAGCAGTGTCCCCAGCGTCTCCGTTAATGCAGACTTTCACAGAAACAGCTTATTGTATTAACCAATTGACAAGAATAAACCATCCCTTGTGGTTATGCTCTCTTGAGTCCTGTAGCTGCTACAATCCAAGACAACGATAGTCTCTCACCACAAGATGGCATCTGATAGCTGTCCTTTTCCAGGCATTGGTGCAGCACTGGGGAGAGGTAGACTGCAAACCACTGACTATGTGTGCATCCTATACATTGCATCAAGCTTTGACCTTCAGCCACAGATGTATTCCAGGCAACTCTTACTACCCAGGCTAATGCTAAAAAAAGCACTATATGGAACGGTCTTGCCCTGTTTATCCCTAAACACTAGAATGCTGTCTGAAATCAAACACCTTCTGTGCTCTGGGGAAGCTGGATGTGGATCTGAGCTCTGCCTCTCCAGCCCATCTCTCCATGGGCTCGCTGTGTTATGAGACTCCAATCCGCCTGCTCCCTCTGGCCCATTGATTCAGACCTCTGTGCCTTCATGTGGGAGTGACTGGTATCCCACTCCAGGCGTTTTGCAATCACAGGATGTGTCAGGTCTAGGGAGGAGGCTGCATGGGTTTATACATGGATAGCACTAATCAGCAGTGATTGGAAATTAGAATGCCGAATATGCCTGGAGAGTACACTGAAGGTTGGTCAGATTGTCCAGAATCAGAGCCTGGTATGGTTTGCCATGCTTTAGCAGTTGCTCTGAGCCTTCAGTTCTCAAACAGGCAAAATTGTTGCTTGGCTTCTGGAGAGTGGGGATTGCAGAAAGGGCACTTAGATAGTGCCTGGTGCTGGCTGGTTGCAATGGACCGAGTCAGTTTCAGAAGTTAAATCCAGGGGTATTGCAAAAAAAAAAAAAAAAAAAAAGCCTGACTTTCTTTGTAACTCTGTCTCAGAACTATGTCTGGTTGGTTGGATTTGGTAGTGCAAAGGGGACATCTGGTGGCCAGTTAGAAAAATGATGGTTCTGCATTCTTCAGGGATGTCCTGGGGACTGTTCACTCATCGTGTGCAACTCTACTAAGAGATGATCCTGGAAAGCCCCAAACTTTCCACATATCAAACCTTATTTGAGCATCTTCAGTTTGCAAAACTGAGCTGTAGCTCTCTCCAGAAGGGGCTTTCCAGTGAGATTTCAGGCACTGCTGCTGCTGCTGCTGGTGGTCAGGCTGGAAATTCTAAAACTCCAGCCATCTTTGTAGTATTTTGGCATTTCCCTGCTGTGGTTGGAAGCAGAAGGGCCTAGGGAGTTAAATTCTTCATGCTGGCTTTGAGTGGAAGCTCAAGGTGGTTCATTCTTTGTCAGAATTGGCTCATCTGCCCTAATTCCAAGTCCTTTTGCAACTGAGGGGATGTGATGATTTTCCCTTGCTGGTGCCTGACAAATCCAGAGGGGGAAGGATCTGGGTGCTAGGTGAACTTGGGGTCAAAGGGGTTTGAGATTCTCAGGGGGCAAAAATCAGAAACCAATCGAAGTTGTCTCCAAGGTGACTGCTCTCTTGTGGCCGTATTGTTTATTTGGGGTGAATAGAATTTGTATTCAATCATGAGTCCTCCCTTGGGAGAGTGAGGCTCTCTCCTTTAATGCAGGTGTGGCTAGGAACTCCCAAATTCTAATCACAGCTCTGATACCATATCCTTCTGTGATATTAGAAGGGTCACATCATCGCTATGTGCCTCAATTTCCCCATCTGTAATAGGGTAATGCTGCACTACCTGTCAGGAGGTTATGGGGTTCGGTGTAGACTTGTACTGCTCTTTGAATGGCAAGTGCTGAGTATTACGATAGTCGGGGGTTGGGATGGTTCGGGTATTTGTTTGCTTGGTGAAAGTCTGTGAGTACAGCTCTTTGAGTTCTTTGGGGGAATGTGCTACATGGAGAATGAAACCAGAAAGAGGATACTTCATACCACCCCCACCCCTCCATTTAATCCAAGCTGCCCATTTTCCTGGCCTGCATCTCTGGCTCTAGGAGTTTCCTGCCTGCTGGGAATAGAGGCTTTGCTGTTCTACTGGGTTTAAGTCTCCCATAATGAGTGTTACACAGCTGTGTCCTTGGCTCGAACTGTAATACTATGGTAAAGAGCAGATTATGCTGGAGCTGGGCTGCAGCAGCAATGTGGAGGTGGCACAAACCATGACCAGTTCAGGGAGGGTTTTAGCAAGGATGACTAAGGACTTGGCGCTTACGCTTTAGATCACAGATCCTCCCAATTGTTTTCCTCCTATGGAAATGTAGCCGAGCCTAACAAATCAGGGCCTTAACTGACTTACATTAAGGTCCTTTAATTGGACTAAGCTGTTTAATTCCCCATCTGGGGTTTGTGTGCCCTGGGGACCCAGACAGAGCTGGGCTGCTATTTGTGCTGGCAAAGACCAATACCATTTCTATCCAGAATGCTGAAAAATTAACTTCAGATATCCTCAAAGGCAGGTGCTGGATTAAGGCTTTTTGATTATTATAATGAAGGAAGCAGATGGCCTGACCTGTGCAAGCTTCATTAGCTTAGGCCCAATGTGACCCTAAACGAGCCCTCAGTCCCAGCAGGCCTATCGGATGCTGTGTCATCCTTTTCCCCAGTGGCCACTGATCGCAGGTTCACCTTTTGCAAGGCGTCGGTCCCCTCCTCCCTTGCTCTGTGTCTCGAATAACAGTGCAGGCAGCGTGAAAGAAGAACAGACGCATGTGGCTTGGCTCTATGGGCAGATGCTTTTGACTGTGGACTAGGTACCTACTTCTCTTTCCCGGGCGGTGCATTTACTGGTAGTTCATGGCTGGTGTCTGTCTGCACAAGGGCTATGCCCAATTTTCATAAAATGGAGTGGATTGCAGCAGCCCTTGTGCTTATTTAAGGGGGAAGGTGCCCTGAGACTCGGGTCATATACGATCTTAGTGCGAGCAGGGTATCGGACCTAGAGTCTCTGTGGACTGCACTTGCATATGAAAGATGAGTTCACCGTGTAGAACTGTAGCTGCACGTTAGCCCCTGTCTTGTGTATTAACTGATACAATGTTAAACACTCCATGTAGATCAGGACTGTTGTGTTTTAAAACCAGCGCCCACTGGTCATGGTTTACACTTGGGTTAATGCTGACCGGATGGCACTCTTTCAAACATGACAGTCCTTGACTACCAGGAGAGCTGAGTCACCTCTAACATCATGGTGCTTTAGCATGATAGAAGTACCAGTGTAGACCAAGGCCCGGTTCTATTCAGCATGTCCAGAAATGGGTGCTCCTCTTTCAGTCCAACAGAAGAACTTTGTAGAGAGAGATGAGCAGAGAATTCCTCTCTGTAATGAACAGAGGTGAGCCCTTTCCCATTAACTCAACCTGGCCAGGGGATGGGGTGAGCACTAGTGGGAGCCTAAGGAATAAGGAAGTCACTCAGCAGGTGGCTGTAGTTAGGAGTGGGCAAACTTCAGCCCACGGGCTGGATCCAGCCCGCAAGCTCCTGCTGGGGAGCGGGGTTGGGGGCCATACCACGCGGCTCAGCCCCGCTCTGGCTGGGGCGCTGGGTTGGGGGCCGCACCATGCAGCTCGACTTCGCTCCAGCTGGGACAACGAAATCAGGGCCGCACCATGCGGCTCCTGGAAGCCATGGCATGGTCCCGCTCTAGCTGGGGTGCAGGGTCAGGGGCTGCTCCACGCGGCTCCTGGAAGCCGAGGCATGGCCCTGCTCCAGCTCCTACGTGCTCCAATGGCCCCCTCCGGTGTTCCAATAGGAGCTGCAAGGGGGTGCCTGCAGATGGGGCACCATGCAGAGCTGCCTGGCCACGCCTCCATGTAGGAGCTGGAAAAGGGACATGCCACTGTTTCCGGGAGCTGCTTGAGGTAAGCGCTGCTTGGAGCCTGCACCTCTGAGCCTCTCCCCACACCCCTGCCCCAGCCCTGATTTCCCCCCCCCCCACTCTCCAAACCCCTCAGTCTCAGCCTGGAGCACCTTTCTGCACCCCAAACCTCTCATCCCCACCCCAGAGCCCGCACCCCCAGCCAGAACCTGCACCCCTTCCACAGCCCTGATCCCCCTCCCACCCTCCGAACCCCTCAGTCTCAGCCCAGAGCACCCAGCTATGTCCCAAACTTCTCATCCCCAGTCCCACCCCTGAGCCCCCACCCCCAACCAGAGCCCTCACCCCCTCCTGCACTCCAACCCCAATTTTGTGAGGATTCATGGCCCCCATACACTTTCTATTCCCCGATGTGGCCCTCGGGCCAAAAAATTCTGCTATAGCTGAATGTTGAGTCTCTTAGAATAAAGCCCTCCCCTTTTGGCAGAAGTTCTAGTCCTGCGACTTGAATGAATAGTACAGAAAATTTAAGGGGTCTCTCCTCATCCTACTTGGTCTGGAGAACTTCATATCTTGCACCATAAAGAGCCCTCTGCATAAAGGTCCCTATTATTTCACTGCATGCTGATTTGGGCACTGCTGAGCTCAGATGTGGGACGGGCATGTCGGACTCAAATCACCTAGTTGCTGCTGGAAATTGTCATTTTCATGTTGGAGGGTTGTTCTCTTGGCTTGCTTATCTTGCAGGTGATGAGCAGACTGTAATGAGAAGCAGCATGGTGTAGTGGTCTGTGGACAGGACTGGATTCCAGGAATGCCATAGTTCTAGTCTGGGCTCTGCCACTGGCTTGTTATGTGGCCTTTAGCAAGACAGGGTCCTTTTCTGTAGCCATGCCCCCCACTGCCACAGGAGCTAGCCAGTGGGGAGCTCACTCATGCTCTAGCCGGACTGCAGAAGGAGGATCTAAACAGTTTAGTGACATTGGAAGTCTGAATAACCCCAAAGACTTTTGCTATCTTGGTGATCTGAGCACCCAAGAGCAGGGCAGAATGGAGTATGTCTCTCTTTCAGTATCTTGAGAACTGAGTGACCCTAATTTCAAGAGGTCTGAGCAGTAATAGCTCCTGCTAATGACTGATTCTTCCTTTCCAGGCTTTCATGTCCCGCTGTCAGTTTAACATTGACAATTGCCAGCCAGACCCCTGCCACAATGGCCAGTGTGTGGATGGAATTAATGAGGATGGTGTAGCTGCTGAGCAGGTAAGAGCCGGTCTCCATGCAGCGCATGTCCCATAATCTGACCTTTCTTATACTGCAACTCCAGGTGCAGAGAGAGCTTTGCTAGGTGGGTGGGCACAGCTAGTTCCTAGCCCCTTTGTACTATTGTCTTGCACTGCGCAGTACCGAGAAGTAGCTTGTTCGCTCCAGTTTAGGGCAGATATGGTCGACTAGTCCGGGAGTTAGGAGACTTGGTTTTTAGTCCCAGCTTTGCTGCTGGTTTCTTGGACAAATCATTGCCCCTCTTTGTGCCTCGGTTTCCCTATCTGTAAATGTGGGATAATGATACTGTCCCCTAGGCATAAAACATGCAGCATGAGAGCATAGCAGCAGCAGCAGCATATTCTGTGTGTTGCCCAGGGGGGTTTGTGTCTCGGGATGGGAGGAACAACCAACCCTCTGGCAGCAGCGGCTAGGAAACATTATTGCCCTGCTTGATGGAGCCTTCTCCAAGAAGGCTTCTGTTCTATTCTCTTCCTGGAATTATCGAACAGCCCAGAGGGCTGTGACTGGTCCAGTTATTTTACTAAGCTCAAAGGGGATGTGGAGCAGCACTTTGCACCATGTACTCTTACAGTTAATGATAAGAATGGCAGCTCTAAGCCTGGCCAATCTGCAGCTCCCCCAGTGCCTGTCCTCAGATCTCTACCCAGTGCAGCTTGAGGCACAGTTCATGTGTAGTGGTCTGGCTGGCAAATGCTCCCAGCTTTCCCATTGCAATAAGGTGCTGTGTGTCACAGCAGGGTCTGTCGGCTCCCCGCAGGTGGAACTCTCCATGCCATACGCATGTTGTGTTAGTGAGGCAGGCTGCATTCCGCCTGCTCCCAATAGAGCTCCCTCTCGCTCTGTTTGCAGGCTTTGAAGGGCAACACCATGAACTGGACATTGATGAGTGTTTGCTTAGCCCCTGTGGAAATGGTGCCAGCTGCTGCAATGCATTTGGGGGCTTTGTGTGTCTGTGCCCCGTTTGGCTGGGAAAGCTGGTTGTGTGATGACTCCAAGAGCACCTGCCTATCTGAGCCTTGCAGGAATGGAGGCACCTGCTCATTCAGGTGCAGTTGCCACCAGGGATTCACAGGCACTGGCTGTGAGCAGCAGGTCAACGACTGTACCAGTGTCCCCAGCCACCCAGCTCAAGAAGCATGTGAGATGGCACTGAAGGTGTCATGGGTGAGTCCCTCTGTTGGTGTGTCTGGAAGATTTTTCTGTCACTTTCTGGGGAATTTAAATACTAGAATAGAAGAACAGACTGCAGTGATACATGTACATGTGTTGTGAGCATGTGTCGGTGTTCGAATGCACACGGATCTTGGACCCACTGCCCCAGTTTGTGTGCATGAGGAAGTAGACTGGTGCCCCACACTCATCCAAGCTCTTTGATGTATATGAGCAAAGTTATTCCCCTGTGTCGAGAGTGACATCCCCGCAGGCTGCACCTGACTGGCTGCTTCGTGTAGCACAAAGCCTGGCTGAGTGGGCAGTGGGAAAGCTGTGACCCACTCACATCAATCCTAGGGAGCAGGCACTGCATGGAGGAGTGGTGGGGTGGTGATTATACATTTTCCCTGGCATTTTAGACAGTGATATTTTTGGCTTTCTTTACTAAGATATTGTGCAGTATTGCATCTGAAGAAGTGAGGTTCTTACCCACGAAAGCTTATGCTCCCAATACTTCTGTTAGTCTTAAAGGTGCCACAGGACCCTCTGTTGCTTTTTACAGATTCAGACTAACACAGCTACCTCTCTGATGCAGTATTGCTGTGCAGTTTAAAAGCAGTCCCTTTCTATCCAGAGGTGCCTGCATTTCTGTGATAAGTAGAAGTGATGGCTCCTTGCTGTATAAATGTAAAATGATCACATGTTAATTGTTTGCCTAGATTTTGGAGGGATAACTTATTATTGAAGAATAATCTACACAGATTAGGTTAAAAGCCCCTGAGCAAGGAGATTCTGTGATGCAGCACTTGGCGAAGTAACCTGACAATGAAACAAGAGTCAAAAGGGAGTGAAATGAATTCCAGATGGTTATGGTAACTGGGAAGAAACTAATACTGAGATCAAGCTTGAACAAACAGAGCCAGGACACCAGAGATGGAGCTGGGGGCAGGGTGGTCCAGATAAGGATGAAAACAGATGATACATCATTCTTGGGGCACCCCAGGCCCAGGCAGTGAGATGAACCATGTGTTCCTCGGGCTTGGTAGTGTGGTGGCTAAAGCATATCTCACTGTGGCTGTGTTCTTCTTTCTGATTTGCACTTGAGCTGTACATAGTATAGTAATATCCCTTGTCTTACATGTGATCTCCTACTTCTCCCTGGGGATGAAGACTCTCAGTATTGCATTCATTGCAGGGTTGCTATTACCTTGGTCAAATCCTCCTTTACTGTCCTGGCCTTTGTTCTCCTGCCATTAAAGATTTCACAAGTGGAACACACCAGTAATGACAAAGGCAATTCACAGGGCTGCTTGACATTCCTCCCAGTCTCATCTGACTCCTCCCTCTTCACATGCCTCATTGTGTGCAGAACATGCTGTGTGGATCATAACATGCCTGCGTTGGCCTGACCTCCTAGGGCTCCATGGAGTCCAGAGCGTTGGTTTTAGCGGTGAAGTCCTGAGATTCTCTTTTAGCTTTGGTGTTACTGATATAGACTGGTTTAATATGGTTGTGTGTGAACAGTATGTTAGTATCCAAAGGCTGAAAGAAGAAACTAGCAGATTCCTGTCACATCAGAAATGGTCCCTTTTGCATGAGCCTTTGGGGCTCTTGGAGCAGGGAATATCTGCCAGCCAGAGCAACTGCTACTTGGGGCATGTGGGCTCTGCCCTAGACGCCCTGTGTGATTGTGGGCAAGTCACTCAGTCTCTCTATGCCTCAGTTCCTGATCTGTAAAATGTGGGGGGGGGGGGGGGGATTGTGAGGATAAATTTGCTACGTGATTGCAAGGTGCTCAGATACTATGCTATTGGGGGCCATATAAGTGCTTTACCTTGACAGCATGGAATCTTCCAGCATCCCCTCCTGGGTGACCTTTGATACTGGGCCAAACTCTTGGCTGCACCATGTTTTTGGGAGACCCCAGAGGTTTTACAGCCCCACAACTGGCAGTCCCCTCAAACCTAGGCTCATCTTTTGAATGAGACCTGACCAAGTTCCTGACTCCTTGAAATGCCCCTCATTAAGAGCACAGTCATTGGGTGTTTTTTTTTTTTTAAACTAGCTTCCCTGATTCTAGTGACAGCTTTCAAACACACAGTATTAGTTTAATAGCTGGTATGTCTTCTATCTGGGACGAGGGGTTGTATCTTCTGCACTTGGAGAGGGATGGATTCTAGAATCTCTCCCATCTGTGACTTCTATGGTCCAGTAGAACTTCCAGCCACCTCCACGTGGGCCACTGGGGTGTCCCCTGGAGATCATGGTAATCACTCTTTCTAAATGCTGCCTTGGGATCCCGGGTGCAATTGTAACTCCAGCAGACCCTGGTCGTCAGCAGGCGGGATTGAACCTGGGAACTCTGGAGCTAAATACTTGAGTCTCTACTACATGAGCTAAAAGTCACATGGCCTTTAATGCTATAGCAGACTCATTAATCTTTAAGTGGCTTTTTCTTCTCTCAATTCTGTTTTGGTGTCTCATAGAGCCCTTTCCCACTCTAACAGCCTGCCTCCTCTCCATTCAGCACCTAAGGTGTTGTGTGGGAAGTGAGGGTGATGCAGCAGGGAACTGCTGTAATGGTATATTGATTAGATAAGCCAGCAGAGGCTTGTAGAGAGAACATATTAATGTTTATTAATTCTTAGATAAACATCAAGTTTTTTGAATGTACTGAAATTTTAAACCCCATCTTGGGAGCCAGAGGCATCCCCAATTTCTTTTAGGAAAACTCAGAGCATGGTCCATCCATCTAAATAGGGGGCTTCCACATACAGGTTTCCCCAGGGTTCAAGCTGGCCCGAGGTCTCCAGGTTCTCATGTGGATTTGCATGAGGTTCTGTGTGAAGACTTGAGGTCAGTCTTGAGTTGAGGTTTTTTAAATTCAATGGTGCATGAGCAGTTCTTGTGAGATTTTGGACCAAAATGGAGAAATCTCTGTTGCCCTGGTCAGTATGAAATCTCTTCTGCTAGTTGTCCTCTTATGGTCAGCTTTATATTAAGGCTCCATTTATTAAGGTTTATAAATGATTAATAGATGTTATAAGCATGTTGGAGATTGGAGTAATGTCTTACAGATGGGTATAAGGAATCCATTAGCTTGTTGGACTGTAACAATCTGTATACATTGATTAGCCATTTAGTAACTCCTGATAAATGGAACCTCAATACAACAATCTGTTGTACTGTTTTCTGTGTTTCCCTTCCTGTTCTCTTGAGCCTTCCTGGATCTCTCTTAGCATCTCTGCATTATCACAAAATGTTTCTTTTCTCTTGTTATCTTCCACTTCTGGTTTAGTGGTGAATTCCCCAGCCTCACCCTCAGTCTCCTCTCTGAGGCTTCTGGATCCAATCTGTCAGAGTGCCACTGAACACAGATAATGACTCTCCCTGGGATGGGAGATCTCTGTGCAGGCCCCAGAGTCCATGACCAGCTGAAGAGAGGCCATCACATGTTTTCCAGAGTGAGGATTGTTCTGTTAGCAACTTTCGTGGCTGTTCTGTCTGAATTGCATTTTTATTTATATTAATTTCTCTGATTTGTGGTTTAGGATTTGATTTGAGAGAGAAGCATTGGGCAGCTGCAGGTTACTAGACATGGAACAGAAAATTCCTCAGTGATATGTAGGCAGTTAAAATCCAACCCAGGTCAGGAGTGAATGAAAACTGTCCCTAACTAATGGGTTTATCTTCTGCGTGGTAACAATTTAAGTGATTGAGCAGACTTTCCATAAGTGTGGAGAGATTGTGCAGGATTGTGGTGGTGACATGTTCTGTTGTTGTTGGGCCAAGCATCCTGCGAGGCATATACAGAATGATTTTTATAGTATCTCTTTTTATATTGCAAGAGGATTCTGTCTGCCACATGCCATTGTAGGCAGTCCTATCATACCATCCCCTCCATAAACTTATCAAGCTCAGTCTTGAAGCCAGTTAGGTTTTTTGCCCCCATTGCTCCCCTTGGGAGGCTGTTCCAGAACTTCACTCCTTTGATGGTTAAAAACCTTCATCTAATTTCAAGCCTTAACTTGTTGATGGCCAGTTTATGTGCATTTGTTCTTGTGTCCACATTGGTGCTTAACTTAAATAACTCCTCTCCCTCCCTGGTATTCATCCCTCTGATGTATTTATATAGAGCAATCATATCTCCCCTCAGCCTTCGTTTGGTTAAGCTAACCATGTTGTTTAGGTAGGTTTTTCTTTTCCTCGGATCATCCACTGAGCCCTTCTCTACATGTGTTCCAGTTCGAATTAATCTTTCGTAAACATGGGAGACCAGAATTGCACACAGTATTCCAGATGAGGTCTCACCAGTGCCTTGTATAATGGCAATAACACTTCCCTATCTCTACTGGAAATACTGCACCTGATGCATCCTAGGATTTCATTAGCCTTTGGTAGCTCGTAGTCATCCTGTGATCAGCTGATACATCGAGGTCTTTCTCGTCTTCCATCGCTTCCAACTGATATGTGCCCAACTTATAGCAAAAATTCTTGTTTAGTCCCTAAGTACGTGACCTTGCAATTTGCACTATTACATTTCATCCCATTTCTACTACTCCCCAGTTTTTAAGATCTTCTTGTGTGATATTCTGGTCCACCTCCATATTGGTAATATCTCCCAATTTTGTGTCATCCCCAAATTCTATTAGCACACTCCTTTTTTTGTGTGTGCCAAGGTCATGAATGAAAATATTAAATAAGATCAGTCCCAAGACTGATCCCTGAAGAAGTCCACTAGTAACTTGCCTCCAGCCTGACCGTTCACTTTCTGTATGATCCATTGTAGTCTCCCTTTTAACCAGTTCCTTATCCACCTCTCAATTCTCATATTAATCCCCATATTCTCTGGTTTAACTAATAGTTTCCAATGTGGAACTCCGTCAAATGCTTTACTGAAATCCATAAAGCTGTTTGCATTTGACTTTCCTGAGCTGGTTTTGTAGGACTGCTTTCATCTCCCTTAGCCTGGACAGAGGAAGCCATGGTGCACATCCTGTGGTTAAAGCTTGAGACTGGTGGCAGATCCTTAGCAGATAAATTTACACTGCTCCATTGTCTTCAGTGGAGCGACAGAGATTGACACCAGCTGAAGATCTGGGGCTGGCTGTCTCAAAGCTTGGGCTCTGTTCCTGGCTTTGCCAGTTATTCACTATGCAGCCTTGGGCAGGTTGTTTAATCTCTCTAGCCTCATTTTACAGATGAAGTTGAGGCACAATGATAGTCGCCTGCCTCCCACAGAATTGAGGCTAAACTTTTTGGGTAGGAAATGCTAGAGAAGGACAAAGCATTTATTTTTACCAGATAATGCGATACCTATGGGTGTGTGTCTGCTTAGGCAGATCCCCAAGTGAGCGGCACAATGTTTGAGGGCCTTGGGAAGTTGCCAGTCAGGGAAACTTGGTCCCAAGCCTAATTATGGAGGTTTGTTTCTCGTCTGACAAGTGTGTGAGACCTGGGAGAACGGGCCCCTAAGGACTTTGGGAACTTGTTTATTGTTGGCCCACCTAAATCCAAGGACAATCTGATTGCTTAGACTGGGTGGGCCTCTTGGTTCTTGTCTGGTTCTATTATGTTTCTTTGATAAGGTTTTCTCTTCACTCCCTCCATCATCCTTTCCACTCAGTCCCTCCCCATATACACACTTCTTAGACTGCATTAGCCAGGCCCCAGGCATCTGAAAATCTGAACTGGATTTCATTGTCTTGTGGCTTCTGGAATGACCTCTGTGGATACTCTCCCTCTGATACCGCATTTATCGTATTCAGCCAATTAGGCCATGCTGCTGCATTCCTGCAGAGGGAGAATTCCTCTGCTTACTGTGTAAGTGTGTCCTGGGTGTTTCACATATCTCTGTGGTTTAACTTTATCGGGAAGGACCTTGAAATACAGAGCATGTGTATTTGTGCTCCTGCAGGATTTTACATCTCTTTTCTTAAAAATGGCTAACTTGAGTAGTCGTTTTTTGTTTTTTTTTAATAATAATATGGAGATAGGTATATCTCATAGAGCTGGAAGGGACCCTGAAGGATCATCGAGTCTAGCCCCCTGCCTTCACAAGTACTGATTTTGCTCCAGAATTCTAAGTGGCCCCCTCAAAGATTGAACTCACAACCCTGGGTTTAGCAGGCCAATGCTCAAAGCACTGAGCTATCCCTCCCCCTCTGCAGGAGGATGTCAGTGATCAGTGAATATAGGGGCAGCATGGCTACAAAAATCCTCAGTATACAGTCATGATGGTGCACCTGATATCCTGTGATTATAGGTGGATAAATTCTGCTGTTTACACCAGTGTACTTAGTTGAAGAGAGGACTTGGCCCAGGGTGTGTAAAAACAGGCCAGGGAACGGAAAGGACTAAAGAGAAGGATTCTGCCTTATAGATTCATAGATTCTAGGACTGGAAGGGCCCTCGAGAGGTCATCGAGTCCAGTCCTCTGCCCGCATGGCAGGACCAAATACTGTCTAGACCATCCCAGATAGACATTTATCTAACCTACACTTAAATATCTCCAGAGATGGAGATTGCACCCTTGGAATGCCCCATCTGAAGAAAGCACAGAGGAGAAGCTGAAAAAGGTTTCTGGCCTCGTTTCTCAGACATTCCGAGCAGCCCCAGCACCGATGGAAGCCACTGAGGTAAAGGTGCTCAGGGCTGTTGAAAATCAGGCCAGCTATTTCAGTTTCAGGTTTGAAGAAAAGGAAGTCAGTGTAGAATTTAGAGCTAATACCCCGAGCATACCTGCGCCCGCCCCCTGCTTCCTGTCTGGGGCTAAGATACCAGTGCTCCTCATTTAAAGCAGACTGTTATATGAAATCTCATCTGTCCTGTCTATTCAGTTCTTGGGAGGGTGGGGGGCTATCTACGTAACTCCCATTAGCATTAATTTAATCCAATTATGGTTTGGATTGGAAGATACTAAAAGGTCACAGGTAAGCACGATCTTTCTGACTGCTTCTAATCTCCATCATGAAGCATAAGACACAAGCAGATTTTCCCACCTCTGAAACACTGATAAACCTGTAGCAGAAGCTATTGGAGTTGATTCTGTTCTTGGATTACATAGGTGCAACTCTCATTGACTTCAGTAAAAGTTGCCTGAGTGGCACTGAGAAGACAATTCTTGTAGATTTTGTTTAAGCAATTGGTTATTCTCTATATCTGACCAACTGCTAGAGAGAAGTGTCGTTAACCTTCAACCAATGGATTGGTTTTTAACACGCTCTGCAATATTTCCCACTTACTAATGCTCATCAAATGGCATTTTTAAAGTCTTGCTGTTTCACACCACGGGTGAAACTAATGGGATAGGTACCCCCTAAAGACTAGAAGGGATACTTGCTCCAGCATGGGGATCACCTGCTGGAGAGGGACAGAAATATTATCTTAATGAATGGTCTTAAAACCCAAGTACTCTATATATCCCAGGTTCACTTCATCCACCACTGGAATGTAGCCATTTTGTGTTGTCTTACTGTAGCATCTTTCATCGAGGGATCTCAGGTCACTTTATGGACATGCATTGATTAAATCTCCTAGCATCCCTATGCTAAGGAAGGTATCTGGGTACTCCTGTGAAATTGCTCTAATTCCAACACCCATTTAATGGATAAGGGTTTATAGCCAGAGGTTTCAGGACATCAACTTTCTCTACCCCAGGACCCTGGCTAGGAATTTGGGATGCCACTGAAAACCAGAATGAGCCGACAGTACAAAGATTTAGGAACAACAGGATTGGTGGGGTTGTGCAAATACAAACTCTTTCCTTTCTTCACGTGCTCAAATGGTGTAGTTAAAGGGAGGGGGTGAGAAGGCTGCTTCTGACTGGATTTTGCTGCACAGTTATTCTGTTAGCGCCCAGATACCATGGTTAGCAGCTCTTTTTCCTTTCTTCCCCCAACTCCCACTGACTTGACTGGGACCAGGATATCATCTCTGCAGGGTGTATTATGTTGGGTCAGCTGGGGCATTGGTTTGATGCAGCAACTCTGATGGGGAAAGACTTCAGCTCCTCCCTTGTTTCACTCTGTTTATTTGCATCACAATTTATGCTGTTGCTGATTGTTGGGTTAGCAGCTCACAGGCCCCATACAGGTAGCTGCCTTTCCTTTTACTGAGGAGATTGAATACAAACACCATCATTGTGGAACTGAAATGCTTCGTTAATTTCTGTGTTGTCCTGGGAAAGCATCGAATAGGGTTTGGATTTTGCATCCCTAAATCTCTTTGGGTATGATATAACTGTCTTTGTCCTGATCACTAATACATTCTTGCAGTGCCCATCTAGGATAGGTAGGTTAATCATTGGTATTACTTTACAGATGAGGAAACTAAGGTTCAGAGATTAAGTGACTTGCCCAAGGCCACAGGAGAAGTTGGTTTTAAAGTTGGGAGGAGAGTTTGGGAGAGCCTGGCCTCCAGTCCCATTCTCACACCACTACACCCACTGTCACCGCCCCCCAAATTTTCATTGAACCTTGCAAAGAAGACATAGTATCTGAGCAACAGCAAGTATTGGTATAGAATTCTGCCTTCTGGGTTTAGTGTTTGAATCTGGGAGTGCCCTTCACTGCTGTGCAGGAGACTTGGGGCTGACTTGCTTCCCAGGCAGACAGAAAACAGACAAGACATATGTTCTTATGTTCTCTCTTGTGTGGGGCGGGGGAGGGATGGGGAGAAAGTTAATAAAACACCAGCCCTTACCCCCCTTTTTGTACTGTGCTTCCGATCACATGCTTCTCCTCTTTTAACATTCACCTATTGCTTGCCCACCCTACTGCTCTGGGATTTTCCAGGTAATGCTGCAACTAAAGTCTTTAGTTGTCCAGTCCGGTCCATGTGATCCAGGCAGTGTTTTCCTTTCACTCCAACAGCATGAGTAAAGCGTTTCAAAGTGGACAGCGACTCTGTCCACTGTGTTAGTGCTAGTCCCTAAATCAGCAAAGCATGGAGTGAGTGCCACTAATAGGAAAAAAATTCTGAAGTCTGGGATGTTGAGAGAACCTGCATTTACCAACTCCCAGCCACTGTTTCTCTCTTGAGGTTTTTAGGACCGCCACTCTTATGCTTGCCATGGAATTACAGAGAATTCTATCCAGTGCATACCATGCCGCTCTCCTGCTGCCACTCTCCCTTTTGCTTTGGGGTAAGTTTTCATTTTCTGTATCTGGCTCTTACCCAGTGAATATGCACTAACTTTGGTTAGCAGTCTGAAATTACTTGTCCTTGTGTTAATTGTTATGACAGAAGTGTTGCTTCCACATTCAGTAGCTGTGGAACTTGGAAACGTCTCATCTTGAAGATATAAAGGTGTTTCACAGCTTAGGAGTGTGTGTTTATACACAAGAAGGAGACTGTGTGTGTAGTGTGGTGTGTAATTAAGTAGTCTGCTATTGCAGTAACTGTTTTCCCTAACAGACAGCGAGCTGAAAACTTCAGTAGTAAAGTTCTCCTGAACTTCATGTTTATGCTCATGCAGAACAAATGCACAGGAATAGCTTATACTTTCTATTTTAAGTCCATTTGGTGGTGGTGTGGGGCATCCCAGGAGATGAGTAATATGTGTTTTGTTGGCAAGTAGTTCTGGTACATAATGGAGGAGGAGAAGGGTAGGAGGCGAAAGGTTCTATTTTAGAAACCTTTAACAAATTCGATCCGTTCTGTAAGATACAGAGAGTGATGAGATGCCCAAAGATTGTATCATATTGGTGGGGCTTTTTGGACTTTCTTTCAGAGCTGGGGAATATACCTTTAGAGCTGGGATGAGCCTCTAAAGGTGCATAAGCGGCTCTGCTCCTTGGCTTAAGATACACTCACACCTGGGTCTAATTTCTTGCATGCTCTGGAAAATAGGCTTCCCTGTTTCTTCTGAAATGGGTGTCTGGGGATCTGCTGGGCCTAGACATCAGGTTTAGTCATCTAGGGATTATAAGGTCATGTCATGTCATGTCATGTCATGTCAGGAACATGCCAAGCCTTTTACTGGGAAGGAAGATGGGGATTGAACTGACCTCCCTAGTCCTCCCCAATACTGCCAGGCCAATGCATGGATAAGGTCCTGTCTCCATTAGGGCAGCAGCAGTCAGTGACAAGGATGCATAGAAGTGAGGGTAAAACACGGGGAACTAGGAAACACAGTTATTGATTTCGGTGTGCCCTTTTCCTGCCGTACTCGATCTAATTGAGCCTTCTAGTTTTATTCACAGCACTAGGACCTATTTCAAGTTTGTTGAAACCTCAGTACTTCTTTCCATGCCCCTAAAAGTTCTACCCCAGTAGTCTTCCTGCATCTCTGATACTGTTAGACACCTTAAGGTTTGAGTTGAACTGTTTTGTTTTTTCCCCCTGAATTTTGTCTCTTCCGTACTAACTTCTTTGTACTAACTTCTTTGTCTGATGCGTTGGCTCCAAGTGCCTGGAATTCCTCTGGCCACAGGGAAGCAGGGGGGGCTGTCTTTTGTGTCCAGTAACCATAGCTACTAGTTTAAAGTGTGAAGCAATTACGATGGCTTTGTGTTGTGCAGAAGGAAGGCCCATTGCATATAGAGAATTGCTCAGTACTGGCTGTCAGGGATGGAATGCTCCTTGGGGATATATGCTGTTTTGCCTTTGCATTGATATCCTCCCTCTCTTGGGCAAGGCCCTTCTTTGAAGCAACAACCTGCAGAAGACATCCCTCTCTCTTTTGTTAGGGTGGGAGTGGGTGCCCTATTTAGAAATCCACTTGTAAAACACAGCACAAGCCAGACACCCAAACTGTTCCCGTTTACAGAGGGACTTCTGCCAGAAGATTTAATAGTAAATGATTTCCATTTCTGTAACACCTTTTGCCTCAGGATTCCCAAGCACGTTATTAAAAAGTCCCTCCTTGCCCTTGTGAGGCAGGTAATTATAATTATCCCCATTTTACAGATATGGGAAACTGAGGCACAGAGCGGCTGGGTGACTTGCTCAATGTCACAGAGTAAGAGTGGTTGAGACTAATCCTGGGGTCCAGACTTCCAGTTCCTAGCTGTAACCACCAGACCATTCCGTGAAGCAATCAGACCCGCATTAGCTCCAAGGTCTCACGTCTGGAATAAACTCTGAGGGTAATGATGCCGGCTGTCTACATGAGCCCAGTTCTGCTGCTTCCTGGAGTATGGGCAGAGACAGAGTAGCTCTCAGCTAATATTGGTGTAGTTCATTTTTGAAGAGTACATACTGGGAAAGCAGATTTAAAACCCAACTTCCATGTCTTTCTGTCCCACGCAATTAAACAGGCACCTTACTTCACATACCTTTAGTCTGGCAAATGCTTTGGAAACCTATTGTGGAAGGACATTTGCAGGCAAACGTCTCTTCTCTGGGTTTGTTATCTGCTCTAGGGTAGGCTCTTGAGATTAGCTCTGACATACACACAATTTACATCTTAAACACTGTTCAAAGCAGTGCTCCCTTTTTAACAGTCTGACTATTGTCTGTGTTGATTGCCGATGTATTTAGATTGGAATTAGAAATTAAAGCTTGTGAGCCACTTTGGTTAACTGAATACACAGGAAAACCCCTATTCCAGCGTTTGATCTGTGGAAATGGCTGAGAGATCAGAGAATGTGTAAACCAGGAAGGTCAGCCCAGAGGTGTGTTTATTAAGGGGAAATACTGGGGTGCAATAGGAACTGAAAGATCAAAGAGTTACTGGTGCAGTATATTCAAAACTACCATAAAACATGGATTTATAGCTCTAGCACCCTTCCACAAATCATGGAAACTTGATAATAGAAGTAGTTACATCTTCAGATGCACATTAAACAATAGACAGATGACAGAGACTGGCTGGCTATCTGTTTCTGTGTTTATAATGGATTTAATTCCCTGCAGTGCAGTAGCTCTGATTAACCCTATTAATATTTTGATCCATAATTTTGGCACTGGTCTCCCTGTGGATTCTTACCCAATGCTTGGCACTTCTGTCCAGTGATTTGCTACAAGTCAAAAGGCAGAGAGCCAGGAACTATCACTCTTCTCCTTTGAAGTAGGTAAATACTATTCCCATTTTACAAGGGGAAACTGAGGCACAGTCATTCAGTGACTCTGTGGCTGAGCTGGCAATTCAGCCCAGGCTTTCCGGTGAAAAGTCCTGTGCTTTGGCCTTAAAGTAGCACTCTACAAATATAATACACTGATATATTGGCCATTCCCCCAGCCTTTAACATGCAGCCACCTCTGGAACCTGGCAGCTGTTTAACAGGGCACAGCAAAAGTGCCCTGCAGTCCAAGTCAGGGCGTGAAGCTGTAGCTAATGAGAATTTGGTCAAGCAGGACTCCAAACCGATCTCACTTGCGGAGATTTAGCTCTGTTGACTTCAGTGGAGTTAATCTTGATGTACAGGGGTACTGAAGAGCAGAATCATGCCCGTAGTATTTTAATTAGTACTCAAACTGGAATTTGGCTAATGCACTGGGATTGCACCCCTGCTCTGCCAAAAAGCCATCGGCTCTTTGAAAGACCACATGTAGTCAGGCCCTTTGTTTAATGTCTCTTCTGAAAGATGCCTGTAGCAGTGAGGGCTCTCTAGCACGATGCTGGGCCATTGATTCAGTATTGTCTCAGAGAAATTGCCTACTGAATTGCAGGCACTACTTTTGGATGACGCTGGGCTTCCTGTAGAGGTCTCTTGTGCTAGTACCATACCTAGCTTAGCAGAGCCTGTGAGAGATGACAAGAGCCTAGGCTGAGGTGGTATGACTGACACTTAGATTCAGCCAGTGGATGGTATTTCAACCTGCGTGTTCCCTCCATTTGATTGCAGATTCTCTCCTTTATATTCTATTTGAACAACAGTACAAAAGCCTGAATAGTTGCTATGGGGAAAATGGGGAGGAAGAATTTTAACCAATCATCACAATCGTTGCAGATTCCCTTCAAATCGCTCTCCTGTGATCTGTCATGTGTAGCAAGTGCCCAGTAAGCCTCAGCTAAACAGGCGGTCCAGCTCCTGGGACACAGAGTGGTCAGTGATGCCACGAAAGCAGATGAATTGTCGTTTCTGGCAGTGAGATGACATATGAATGAGACCAGCAAGGTCAAGCAAAAAGTTTATTTGTGGAAGGAGACATTAGTTCAGCAGCACCTCTCCTGATCACTGGGGGAACCAACAAAAGAACCGATCACTCTGTTCTGTTCAAGCTGGCCTGATCAAGCCCACCTTTTCCTTGTACAAGGCAGGCCCCTCCCTCCCCTTCAGCTCATATGCTGGTTGGTGGTTTTTAATCAAAGTACAGGTGTTTTGGAAAGACTCCAGGCCTGCATCCAATTTGCACAAATCTGAACAGAAGTTTCCTATTGAAGTCCATGTGACGGGCTCCCATAAGAACAACACAGGATATGGAATCGTTAAGGCCAAACCAGCAACAGTGCAAATTACATAGCATGTCAGCACTTGGGAAGCATTTCAAGGCCATGTTCTTTGGTGCTTAACTGATTAACGGCAAGAGTTTTGCTTGATTTTTGTCAAGCCCACAGAATTAGAGGTGGCATAGGTTTATTGAGTTATCTCCTCTGTGTCAAGCGTGCCAAGGAGCTTTGGAAGAGCCCAGAATGCACCTTGAAGGTACTCCCAAGGAGCTCTCCTAACAGCCTAGAGTGGCTGCTGTAAGAGTCCCACGTGGTTCCTGAAGGAAGAACCTGATTTTGTTGTGCCCATTGCTGACTTGGGAGGTTGAAGGGAGATCTTCCGCTTTAAAGCTCCTTGCAGGGCTGCCCTGCTTCCTTCCGAGTGAGTGGATCCTGGGAACAGGCCAGAGAGTGTGCCCTTCTGCTAATCCCTTGCACTGACCAGGATAGGGAAAGATCAGTGGAGGTCAGCAGGGATTTACTAATATAAGCACATGCCTTTCTGTTGCTATGGCAACATAACTCTTTCCATTCCTTTATTCATGGGTTTTGTCGCTGTTGTTTTTGCTCTAAGTGTGGCTCTGGTACCTGGGGAGTTTCCCCTTTTACCTTCGGCCTGGGCTTCTTACTGGAGCAGAAAGTGTTGGGTTGATTAGTAGGCACCCATCGTAACTGGTAGAAGTTGCACTGAGTTAGGATTTTCATCATTTCCCTTCTTTCGCTTCCAGGTTTCATCTAGTTCATTTGCTGTCTCTTTGCCACTGGGAGGCCTGTTACTCTCGGCTCCTGGTTGTATCAGGACTTTTTGTCCAATTGCTGAAATGAACAGGGCAGGTGAAATATAATTGAGGGAATATAAAACTTTTGGGTCTGTAGCTTCTGTCCGGAAAGATGGTGATGGTGGAAAGCAAAACTGAAATAATATTAAAGCTAGGGAAATCCACAGATACGATGATGGCCATTCCATGCCCATAAAGTATTTATTCCATGATGCACCAGTGTCCTACATCTTAAATAGTTTTTGTAACAAAGAATAGACATTTTTAAGCATCTAGTAATCTCTTCCTAAAAATCATATTAAAAAAATTGAGTGGAATATGGCTAAATCCCTTTTAGAGCTGTGCACTCAATGTAACAAAGGTGTTGAAGCTGGGAGCTACAGCATATAAACTCCCTGTCCCCCTCCCTCCAGGAAACATTTGCAATGGGAGGGAGAGCATACATTCCAGTACTTAGCTCTCTTCAGACTCATGTCACATGGAGATGCTATCTGTCTTGTGTGCAGCCCTTGCCAGCAGTTAAAAGCCACATTACAGCCTAGGAGTCTCTGAGCCTGGTGCATTATGTCTCCTCGTCTTTCTGGCAGCCCCCTCCCCTTCCCCCCACTGCCTGGGTGGTGGGCATTGTGCTGTCTCAGTCCAGTGACTTTCTGGGAGGGAAAAGCAGAAAGAGAGGAAAATCAGACCAGTGCTGCTTGGACTCTGAATATTGCCATCCTTTGTGGTCCTTGTATCTCAGGAAGAGTTTGCCTGGGGGTAAGGCAGGAACCCCATTCTCATTGTCAGTACTAGTTCCTCAGTCACACCAGGCATAGTGCCTAGCCCTACGTACCACAGGGACTCCTATTCTGTCCTGTTACGTTTTCTCCTGCTCCCTGCAGCTCTTTGAAGCAACAGATGCCACAACTGGAATGTGTTGAAATGGGTAACTTTCTTGAGCCTGGAGCTGCATGAAAGATTGTGCACTAATGCGCTTGGCAGTTTGTCCTGGGGCATCATGTTGTAAAGTCTATTAAATTCAAATCAGATATAAGCAGGGGAATGAAAGTTTGGACGCTTGAGAAGACTGAGTTTTGCTAGCTAGTTGTAACACTTCTAGCACATAAGCGAGATTCTGCATCGTGTATGTGTATAAAATATCAAGCTCTTTACTGCTATAATACCTTTAATCTAAAGTACTCCCAAGTTCTTCACACAGGTTAATTAAACCTCCTGACACCTGTGTGAGGCGCATAGTTGTTTTTTCTATTTTGTAAATGGGTAAACTGATGCACAAAAGGAAACTGATTTGCCCAAGGCGTCACAGTTATCCGTCAGGCCTGAGAATAGTCCCCAGGCATTCTGATTACCAGTCCCTTTCCTTCTATATCTGTAGTAATTTGTGTCTATTTGCTGGGAGATTTCACCCAACAAAGCAGCAGGATAAAAATGATCCCCAATTACAGGGCACATGCACAAGCCAATGTTCAGAGACGGATAACTAGCTGAAAGCCCCATTCCATAAGTACCCTGACTCTGCTGTACCTTCCTGTTGTTTGTGGAGACTATTGTGTTCAATTTTAATGGAACATTAAACTCTCTAAAAGGCTCCCTTTTATCCTGTGTTGAAGGTGTCCTCCAACATGAAGGAAACAAGGTGACGTCTGGGCTGATAACCCCAATGTCTGCTGATCCCCTGTTGGAATGTTAAATGAGTGTTTTGAGACCAGGTTGGATGGTACTTATCAGTGGAGCTGTCTGGAGGAGTTTGAAGCTGCAGGTACCTTGTGCATGGTTAATGTTAGGATGACATTTAAGGGGCCAAAGGCAGCAACAGTCTCAACTGCTAAAATTGGGAAGTGCCAAAGAAAGAGAGAGCTCTCCTGCATGTGGGTGTGGTATGAGCACCTCCGGTGCACAGTGACTCCGAACTGAGCACATCCAACACTTTCCAGAAGTGCTTAGTACTTTACAGGGTCAAACCCCCTTATTGTAAAAAGCTGAAGGGCATTTAAAAAACTGGGCGACTTAGAATCAACACTTAATGGGCACAATAGATTCCAGGCTGCATCTCGAGAACTGCTGAGCTAAAGCCCTAGTCAGAGACCTGCCTTCCCAGGGTGTGAGCTCTTTCAGAGGAGTCCAGAAGAGGGGGATACTTTCATTTAGCATCACCTCCCAATTCCTAAGAGGAGACAGATGTTGCCCTTGCATCCCTGTGTGTGACAAGAGCTGTGTGCAGTATGGCTGAAGGCAGAACTTGGCCCCAAGTTGGTAACTTGATTTGAATAGCCTTGTTTGTTCTTTCCCCACTGTGGAGGAGCCGGGGGCTTTGTTCATTTATTTATGGATTTGTTGCATGGCATATGCTATTGTGAAGGTGTGAAAATGGTACCTTCACAGACCTTTCGAGTTGGGTTAAGGTTTTGCCTTGGCTTTTGGGCAAGCCCCTTGTGATCATGGGAAGGTCAATCACTTTGGGACTCTCTGCCTTGGTTTCCCTATTTGTAAGATGGGGAGAATACCCATGTCATGGAGGGTTATTAATGGGTGTCTAAAAAGTGCTTGACATTCCTTGAATGGAAGCAGGACTGTGTTTGCATGTAGATTTAAGTTATCTTTGCAAGCCAAAGTACCTATGGGTACAATCCCAGGCCTTAATTTCCTCTGTCCTTTGGGAGCTGATCACTGGGGTGGTTGTTGTAGCTGGAGCCAGTGGACACTAACCTGGCCATGTGATGGAGGTCTGACTTTTTTGTAACCTTGTCCCATATTGGTGATGTGACCAAGTTTCTTCCCAGCACCTCCTGGGAGTTACCCTCTTATTACGATTGCTTGATGCAGGCGAGCTAACGTGATTTGCTCCTATCCGTACATCATTAAGAGGATAATTCTCTTATTCCATGTTGTACATAAAATAAATTCTGGTGTCCTACGATGTTCAGTGGCCCCAGCCCACTGACTGGAGGATACGTTAGGGTTGGTGGGGTCAACCTTCACGCTTCATCAGTTTGGTGACTTAGCAGCAAAGCATCAATAGGAACCCACCCCCCCATTTCTGTTTGAAGTTCTTTGTTCCTGGAAATACATTTTTGAAGAGCAATCCCTCCCCACGAGTCTGAGCTTCCTAGTGCTGGAATGGGCTGCCTTTGTTTCGACATAATGAGTAGAGGGTTATGGGCTTGAAAATTAACAGCTCCATTGTTTGTGAGAAGAGGGTCTTTTGACTCAAACTTGAGAATGGAGCATCCAGCCCTACCCCTAGCATGTCACCTGCTTCCTCTCCTACACCACCACCTACACAAGGGGCCAGCTCAGCAAAGCTCCTGCCCACACAAGCATGATGCTCCCTATTCAGGAGTTCTGTTCCCAGGGAGACAAACTTGCTGCGGTCAGTGATTCATCCCTTCCATTTAGAACTTTGTAGGACTAGAAAATCTTGTTGTAATACTAAAAGGTATGTATATGGCTCCATCACCATGGTATCAAAGTGCCTCATAATCTTTTCTGTATTTATCCTGGCAGCACCTCTGTCAGGCCTAGCAGTGATGATATTTCATTGTACAGATAAAGTGTAGAGGCACAGAGAGGCTAAGTAACTTGCCCGAGGTCACAGAGGGAATCTGTGGTAGAGCAGGAAGTTGAACCCAGATCTCCAAAGCCCTAGACTAGTTCCCTAAGCACTGGACTGTCCTTCATCTCTAACTGGAGAGAATGTTCATACAGTGATTAGAGTAGGAGACTGGGGATCAGAATTTCTTGTATTTTTTCCTGGCTGTGCTGTGAGTTGCTCATGTGACCGTGGGCAAGTCACTTAATCTCTGGGTGCCCCACTGTAGAGTAAGGATAATGCTTGCCTCACAGGGGCGTTGTGAAGCTAGTTAGTGTTTCTAAAGGGCATAGTATTGAAGGTATTAAGTATGTAATAACTATGATAAGAAAGGTGTTGGTACACTCCTGTGGTGAGCTCTTCAGAAATGCCTGTATATACCAACTATAAGCTGGTATGGTTCTAGGACTAGGGCATCTCCAGGATTACCTGAGAATGGAAGCTGCTTTAAGCAATGCGTATCATGGCCCCTGAAGCATGATTTATAAGTCCTGTAGCTAAGTCAGAGGGACACTTCAGAGCCAGGATGGTGCTCTCGGGGGAGGAGCTATAACAAGTGTGGGCGCTTTCTATTGGATAACGAAAGTCTTATTTGTGTGCTTTAAATTGCTGTCCTTCTTGACCATGGCCTCTTCTTGGATAAAGAATCTATTGTAAAACCATAAATGTCCATTTGCTGGCATCTGGGTAACTGGCTGGGAACCTGAACATTTCATCAGGCTCCTTAGTCCTTACTGTGAATTGGAGCTGCTGGAAACGAAGCCTGAGTGGGTGATTCTGTCTGAGCAACTTAAAATGTTTTGTAACTTATTTTAATGCAAAGTGAAGAAGGAGGTGTCCTCCTGAGCCTGGAGAGGGAGCAGGGTGTTTGGTGTCCAGCCACTCAGCTCAGTGAGTGCTATAGAATGCTTCAGGAATGAATACTGTGAAAAGAGACATCTCTGGAACAGGGAGTTGAGGCTCTGTGAAGTGACCCCTTGCCTTCCAGTGTGCGTAAGCATTTGCTGGTGGCCGTCTCTAATAGAACACACTTCTCCAGGCTGTGCTAACAGGATACCAGAGCAGAGAGATCTCGGCACCAAAGGTTAAATTGTATTTATTTCAGCTCTGCTCAAAATGGGCTGCTTCTGGGGGATGTTTGTTGAATAGAGAGAAACTTGCAAGGGACCAAGTTATTTTCAAACTGCTAATAGGGTTTTGCAAACAATGGGCAGGACAATAACATTTAATGCTATTGTTAAAAAGAGAGACTTCGCTGCATTCCTTTCTAGCACTCCTTTGCCAGCCTTTCTCCAATTTCCTCAGATCCCCCTCATCTTGCTTTATCTGAACTACAGGTCCCACAACCCCTTCCTTCTGTAGAAAGAGAGTAAATGTGCAAACTCCTGTCAAGAACAAAGGGGTAACTTGACATGTTCTCTGCTCCTAATAGTGACTTGCATAAGTGTGTGAGAATACTGGTGTCTTTCCTTTTTTCTTCTTTATGGTAGGTAACGGTGGCCTGAAATATCTCTTCTTTTCTGGGTTTTGTTTTTTACATTGGAAATTCAGGCCCCATCTAGCTTGGAAGACCTTCCATAGGAATTGTTGAACTAGTGTAATATTGCTGGAAATGGGCCATTTTCATTACCACTACAAACAGGTTTTTTTTCTCTCCTGCTGATAAAAGCTCACCTTAACTGATCACTCTCCTTATAGTGTCAAGTATCAGAGGGGTAGCCGTGTTAGTCTGGATCTGTAAAAAGTAACAGAGTCCTGTGGCACCTTTAAGACTAACAGACGTATTGGAGCATAAGCTTTCGTGGGTGAATGTCCTCTTCGTCAGAATGGGCATTCACCCACGAAAGCTTATGCGCCAATACATCTGTTAGTCTTAAAGGTGCCATAGGACACTCTCTCCTTTATAGTGTGTATAGTAACAACCATTGTTTCATGTTCTGTGTGTGTGTGTGTGTGTGTGTGTGTGTGTGTGTGTGTATATATATATATATATATTCCTACTGTATTTTCCACTACATGCATCTGATGAAGTAGGCCGTAGCCCACGAAAGCTTATGCTCTAATAAATTTGTTAGTCTCTAAGGTGCCACAAGTACTCCTGTTCTTTTTGCGGATACAAACTAACACGGCTGCTACTCTGAAACCTAGTGTAATCATGACAACCCAAGAGACCAGGGACTGATACCTGAGAGATTGAGAGGGTAAGAGACTTTTAGTCAGATTTTAAAATCTGGGTTTTATGGGGTGTGGGGGAATTGTTTTTTGTTTGGTGGGGAGAGGTTTAATACCCATTTAATTCCAATGACAAAAGAACATTTTGGAGGAAGAAAAATTTTTGTTAAATATTCTCTCATCTCTACAATCCAGGCATGAGAGCTCACACCACACATCTCTAAGACTCCCAGGAAGTCATCCTGCAAACTCAGACTAGATATTCCTAATATTTATCGAGTGAAAAAACAGAATAGAACAACAATACCAAAATGCCCTATCGGGAGTCTTTTTGTCCCAAAGAAATATAAAAGGTCACAAACCCCATCTTTAAAAAACTTCCTTTGAAAGCTACACTTAAATGCAATCCCAGATCTATTCTATTTGGACCCAGTAGAGAAGGAGATAGATACAGAGGCAGCTGGCAGAAACATGGCTGGCTGCTGGAGACTTTATTATTCAGGTTGCAAAACTGAAAGCAACATGAAGTGAGGCTTTGCACTGAGGAGGAAGGAGGGCGTGTTCAAACATTTAAAGGGGCAGAACATCACAAGATCTGCACTGAAGGAGTTCAACAAGTGCCTTATATCTGACTCCTACTCTGTTTTAGCCTTTGACGTTCGTCATAATCCACCCCTAAATGAGAGGAACCTATTTCTAAAGGGAAATGTAGCCTCCTCCAGTTTCACTTCAGAGTAGGGTGGCTGGCTGGTGGTGCTCTAGCAAGTTTTTTCCAGCAGGTTTCACTTTCTAATTATCAGAGAGAGTGTTCCTCCTGTGACACATCAAAGGAAAGTCCAAAATGTCATTTTTAATCTAGCCACATAGAAAGTCATAAAACGTCTATGGCTTCTGTGTCTAAATCTTCGCAGACTATGAATCTGTGGAGCAGTTTGATTTTGAGCATGTTTCAATGGTTGTTGTATGATGCAGCAGTGAAGGCTAATTTATTCACTATGGTAATTAACACCTCATGCATATTCATAATTGTTCATTAACAAAACAGAGAAGATATAACGTGTGTGTCCCTGGCAGTGATCAATGAAAAGACCAAAACCAGAGTTAACAAGGAGCACATTCTTGAAGCGGACGCACGTGTGGAATCTCTGACTGACTGAGAAGTGACCTTTCTCCAGGAGGCTAACTAGTATTCTGATTACTTGACACCAGCTCAGAGTATTGAAAATGCTGCAGGTCATCCATGCAATTGTCAGGTGATCTCAATTGAGTTAATAAAACTGCTGTGTTCAGTTGGTCACATGTTGCTGAAATTCCATCTTCTGAGCTGGCTCTCTTAATAATAATAATAATTAATATAAAAAATTAATAGGTATATTGTGTCAGCCTCTCTTTTTTATAGTGAAGTTTGTAGTCGAAAAGCCAGTATTGTCCTTGATCAGGTTGAAAGAGACGCCAGTGTTCGCATAAGAGGAAAATGTAATGTTCATAGGAAATGTTAAAGTAGAGCTGTGGGCACTGTACTTCCAAGTCACTTAATCTCCAAGCCAGTGTGATTTGTGTGTGTTTAACCTTCAATACATAAAACAAATGCACTAATGAAATTCTCAGCAGCAGTGATCGATAGAGTCCCATAGAGGACTGAGCTACTTCTGGGGCTCTAGTGGTTTGAGAGAGATGGAGTAGAAAATCCATTTCTCCTTGGTCTTGAGAATTCTCACTCTGTTAATTTTCTCTATTTACCAGCTAATTAGTTGTCTCCTTGACCAGCATCCTCGTGCTAAAGAGAAGGATTATAGAGACAACCAACCCAGGTTTGTCTTTGATGTGGGAAATTACTGTTTCACACTCCCTAAATCCATTACCTCTGTATCATTCAGGGCAGCTGGTGGTTAATTATATTTACTTATTTGTGGTGGTGTAGCACCTGGGGTCCAACTGTGGCTCAGGGTCCCAGAGTGATAGTCATTGTACAAACACAAAGCAAAAAAGACCCTCTTCCAATCTAAGGATGAAATCCTGGCTTCATTAAAGTCAATGATAAACTCCCACTGATTTCACCTCCTTCATCTATTGAGCCAAATTCTGCTCTGTTACACTGGTGCACATCTGGAGTAACAATTAAAATCATTGGAGTTATTTCAGACTTGTAGCAGTGTAACCAAGAGCAGACTGTGGCTCGTTGTATCTGTAAGATAAATCTGAATTGAATGAATGAATAAGAGCTGTTTTTTGTGTCTTGACACGTTGTTTAGGCTTGAGCCTTGAATTATTCTTCACCGTAGTTTAGTACTCTTGCCTATTTATTAATGTTGTAAGTGTGAAAACCCCATGCCTTGGCCATTAGCCTCCTGATTGTATTTTTTCACCTTTCACTTATAATCTACCGTGTGTGGAAATAATGGCTATTTCAGCAAGAAGAACTGAATCTGTACGTGTACTGGAGTCCAAAGGCTGACCTTTACAGGAGCAGGAATGTACTGAGATGTTTTCTGGATTCATTTGTTAGAAGGAGAGGTTGTACTTGAACACTTTCTACTGGGAGAGCTCTGGTAGGAGCTAGATATGTGCTGCCCAGACACACATGTTGTAGTGCCACTGAACTGCCCATGTCATTGTGAGCTCTGCCAAAGGAGTGGAAGCTCTTCTATACATTTATCTTCTCAATTGTAGATCCCATTGTGTACCAGGGATCCTGTATTGATCTCTGCAACGTCTGTCCTAGCTGTCACCAGTATCAGCTTTCGAGGTGGCCAGTTTGATCTGCTGTCTGGAACCATGAGTACTGTTACTTGCTGTGTTAGGAGATGAGAACTGTCAAGCAGGGATGGAGATTTGCTGTTAGTGGTATAGGACCTATGACACACACTTGATCAGTTCTGATTCATCTGGCAGAGGTGACAAAATATACAATTTATTTCTACATTAAATCTAAGGAATTGGAACAGTCTGCTCCTAAACTGACCCTCTCCCATCCAGGCAGTCTCCCGCAAACTCTTAGGCTAGGAGGGGGCTGTCACTTTTAAGCATAGTTTAACTACTACATGGCCCATTGCTAGTTTATACTAGTACAGGAACAACACTGGCTATCCACCCTATATTAGATAACTGGTTAAAAAACCCAGCACAACAACTGGTGGTGAGGGCCATCCATAGAGCTGGGTCCTAAGCCATGACACTAACCAGCATGAGCTAGGAAGAGAATGTAACATGTTATGGCCGCTTAGAACCTTCCTGTCTTTCTGTGATGGGTCAGGAAGGCCTTTCAGCTCCTTAAGGAAGCGCCAAACTGCGTCTGTCTCCATAAGTGTCTGCAGGTGAGTTTGCTCCATGCTCACAGCTCTTGTGTGTAGCCATGGGGATCCTGTACTTGTCATCAAATCTTTTCTCTATGATCCAAGTGAGTCTTCATGAGCCACACAAATTCATGAGCAGCATAGTCACATGGTGAACCAAAGCCAGAGAGGCGGGGAAGACTCTAGGACAGCCTTTTGTCTGTTGTGAAATAGAGAGGGCACGTTACCCCAAACTCGGGCTCTACTGGGGGTAGTACTTGATCTGTCTCTGTTCATGCAGGCAGAAAAGTGCACACACCTGGTTGGAGCTCGCAAAGACACTTTGCTGCTGCCAGTCCTTGCTGGCTGTGTTGGAACGTGACCTGTCCCACGCTGCCCTGGGGGTGCATGCACTGCAGTCAGAGAGAGACCAATGGCACGGTGCTAGTACTGGTTCTTGCATTGTTAGGTTCCGTCCATTCTGACACCCAGCTCTGCTCTTGGACATTCACTACTGGAAGTAGCTTTTCTGAATGCAGATGGGACTCCTGCCTGGACTAGCATCCGGTTCTGCGGTCGGAGCAGCTAGTTTAACATGCAGTGGGCCTAATCCCGTCTCTGGCAGGGACTGTGCTCCCAGCCTCTGGAAGGTGCAGGTTGAGACTGGCTGCTCATTAGATGCACAAACAAAGGCTCATGTCTGCCACCAAATGAATCCTTGCTGCAGAACAGCTTCCCCAGCTCCCTGCTCTAATTGCTATAGCAGATTCCAGGCAGATTTCGTCATCTCTGTTTTCTGCCTGACTGGGAATCTGTAAATAAAAGGGCTGATGGCAGAATAATGGGAGTGCTGGACAGTGCAATGCACAGCAGCACTTTCCAACATCACGAGAGAGGCAGGAGGGGAACGGGGGGTAGATGTTGCTGGAATGAGAAGGAACCTTGTAGATTCCTGAGTACCCCCTGACACACACCGCTCCCCAAGGGAGGCTTGGGACCATGGCAGTCTTTGGGAGGGAGGAATTAGGAGGTCAGGGCTGAAGCAGGCTTTTGTAAACTGAAGGCTGTGATAAATTGCTTTGGGGCACCTCTGCGTACAAAGGGAGTGAGGAACTGATGGGGGTGGTGAGTTGATAGAAAGCCACTGACACAAATAACTAGTGGGCATGTATAAAATGCATTGGAGCAAGGCAAACATGACCAAAAATGGCCTAAGTTAATGAAGGCATGAATGGGAGAATGTGTAAGGTCAGCAGGGAAGTGACATCATGACGTTTGTGCCTGATGGATTTTTAGCCAAGAGCCTGATGTTAAAATGGGTCGCTGTGGGCTAGTGGTTGTGTGGCTGAAGGACGGAGGATAGCGAGCTGAGCATTATCTCTGGCCTGGACAAATCTGCTGGTCGTTTGAGTTCTGGTTCCTCTGCAGCTGCAGTTGCTGGAATTTCTTGGAGGTCTGTTCCTTCCTGTAGGTAGCCCAGGATAATACAGTAAGATAGTTGACTGGACAAAGGACCAGGCACACACTGGCTTCTGAAAACAAGGTTAGCTCCAAATGCCAGTGATCCCAGGACCTACAATGCTAGATAAAGTTGGAACTGTCTCAACAGGGATGGTAATTATGTCTCCGATTTGGCTTACGGTTGCTTGAGTTTTGAGTCTGCCTCTGTGGCCACTTTTCACTCAGAAGGTCATTTCCAACATATGCACTTTTCTGTTGCAAAATAGTCTGCAAATGTCACATCATGATCCCACATGTGTGAAACCTGCCTGCAGTGTCTTGGCTTTCCCAACCTCTCGGTTGTGGAATCTTCTGCAAGCTGGGATCTGGAGCTGAATGAAGCTCTGTTAATCAGAAAGCAGCACCAAGTGTGTGTGCATGCTGCCTTGTCCTTTTATTTTACATTGTGGATGGAGCTACTTTTGTCAGTGAATCCAGGACATCCCTCCCAGCTGAATAGGTTTGCTAAACTTCTGTAAGTAAATCCCAGTCTGAAGTTCACTGAACTGAAGCCTTTATTTTCTCTAAAGAGAGTAGACTGGTTTATCTTACAGACAACTGCAAAATATCCGTAACTGGTCATGAAGCCCATTTGAATTGTACGGGACAGAGTATGCTGCTTCTGCAAGGACACAGGCTTATCTCCCCAGATGAAAGTAACCCCCAAACACTGAAGCAAAATCCCATCAGAATCGGCTGGTCCAAGATAATTTCCCACCCAGTTCACCTGCTGCACCGTTTATAACAGTTCTGATTGATTTGACCTGACATTTAAGACTCTTAGGCTTTACCCCTGCATGTAATTAAAGCAAGAAGACGGTGACCGACCCTGTCTGAGCTTTGGCTGGCGGGAAGGAGTATCGGGATTTCTTGGGGAGTGAAATACTGTTGTATGTTTTTAAGCTGCTCTGTCTTATCAGAGCACATCATGGATACAGGGATAGATCATTCCAGTCTGATAAAAGGGCCCTTATGGAAAATTCCGTTTAGGGTGTGACTGTCTCCTTTTCTCATAAAGGACTTAAATGGAAACTGTAATAAAAGGGGGGGTAGGTCTAATCCCAGGGGGGCTGACACCATCAGCTATCCTTAAGCCTACACAAGCATATTAGACGCGTTCAGTAAAGGTCTGTTGTGCATTTCACTGCTCTGCCTATATGGGAAAATGCAGGAAGGAGAGGGATGAGGGAGTATTAACAACATTCCAAACCTCTCTCGTTCCTAATACTCTGCATTTACATAGCACTTTACAAGCATTAGCATCCCACCCCGGCAGGTGCATAAGTAACTAGAGTCTTCCCAGTGACAGAGGGGTTCCTGGAATCTGAGCCAGAGGGGTGGTGACATGGCCAGGAACAGCCACAGGGAGTTTCTGTCAAAGACATCATTACCATTAGAGAACTCCAGGCTGCCAGGCCTCTTTTCCGACCACTGACTCTTGCTTTCAAATGATAATGCATCTGGCTGAGGTCTAGCTAGAGTGGCACAGCCCTGAGCCCTTGCTAATACGCTAATGTGCTTACTTTAAATGCAAAGAAACTTTTCACATCAGTGGCCTATTTTCCCCTCCTCCTTTCTGTATTTTTGTATTGTCACTTGCCTGAATATGATATGCAGGCTTTCAGCTTTGAGGCCTATGTGTGGGGGGGTCACCCATAAATACACCGATTCATCTGGGAAATTACTGTACATTTCCAGTTTTGAAGGGGGCTCTGACTGCACCCAATACACTTCCCTTGAATTGGCAGCTGTGGGCTTAGTGTGCCGTTCCCAGGGTGAAAAGTGAATTACAAAAAGCTCTTGGAGTCCCCTTCCTACCCTCAACATCAAACAGCCTACTTCTCATAAGAATGGCCATACTGGGTCAGACCAAGGGTCCATCCAGCCCAGTATCCTGTCTGCCGCCAGTGGCCAACGCCAGGAGCCCCAGAGGGAGTGAACCTAACAGGTAATGATCAAGTGATCTCTCTCCTGCCATCCATCTCCACCCTCTGACAACAGAGGCTAGGGACACCATTCCTTACCTGTCCTGGCTAATAGCTATTAATGGACTTAACCTCTATGAATTTATCTAGTTCTCTTTTAAACCCTGTTATAGTTCTAACCTTCACAGCCTCCTCAGGCAAGGAGTTCCACAGGTTGACTGTGCGCTGTGTGAAGAAGAACTTCCTTTTATTTGTTTTAAACCTACTGCCCATTAATTTCATTTGGTGGCCCCTAGTTCTTATATTATGGCAACAAGTAAATAACTTTTCCTTATTCACTTTCTCCACACCACTCATGATTTTATATATCCCTATCATATCCTCCCTTAGTCTCCTCTTTTCCAAGCTGAAAAGTCCTAGCCTCTTTAATCTCTCCTCCTATGGGACCCGTTCCAAACCCCTAATCATTTTAGTTGCCCTTCTCTGAACCTTTTCTAATGCCAGTATATCTTTTTCGAGATGAAGAGACCACATCTGTATGCAGTATTCAAGATGTGGGCGTACCATGGATTTATATAAGGGCAATAAGATAGTCTCCATCTTATTCTTGATCCCTTTTTAAATGATTCCTAACATCCTGTTTGCTTTTTTGACTGCCGCTGCACACTGCGTGGACGTCTTCAGAGAACTATCCACGATGACTCCAAGATCTCTTTCCTGATTAGTTGTAGCTAAATTAGCCCCCGTCATATTGTATGTATAGTCCTATGAGGGAGGAGAGATGGTTAGACAGACAGACATCTGGCTTCCCTTTCTTCCCATCTTCTGGCCGCCTCCTGTGCAGCTACTCAGGCAGGACAACCCTAGATCCCATAGGTCATCTTCACCCTCCATCTGCAGTTTGATTGCTCAATGGAAGAATGGCCTGGAAAGTGAGTGCTGAGGGAAGACAAATGGGGACTCCACTACTTTGTTCGCTCACCAATGACAGGTATCTCCACTGTTTGGCTTGGCAAATGTACAGCATCTTGGATGGAGGGAAACAACAAAGACAAGTCTGGTTTTTCATTAGTGAAGACAGCAAACATTCTTTCTGTTCCCCTTAGCCCCACTCCTTGCCCAATGCCCTGTGTAACCTCACCTGGATCAGCTAGATTTGCAGTTCTGTGGGCATATCCTATCACATTTCTGGGGGGTAGAATTGTTTAGTCTGGAAAGGGCCTCTTTCTCTTAGCCACAACAGCTTGCTGCTAATGGGTAACAAGGTCTTAGGAATGGGAATGAACACAGCCCTCCCTCAGATCCAAACCTCCCAAACTTTGGAGAATCTGGATTGAATATTGGGAGCTGAACCCAAGATTTAATTCTGAGCATGCCCAGATTCTGGGAACCCCTGTCTGAAGCAGAGCTTCCGCTTGGTCCCATAATACCCCAAGCCCACTGTGTGTCTCCAGCGTTATCTGCTCCTCCGCATGGCCTCACCCATCACTGGCTTCACTGCAGCAAGAAATCACTCCTTTCCCTTTGAGGCATAGTGTGTTTGGCCAGTGATTATTGGGTTGCTCTTCTTGTGGTCAAAGACTGTGTGTGAAGTAGGCTAGTTTGGAACATTTATAGACGCAGCCTCTGCTCACTGGGGTTCTGGCTAAGAAAAATACATTCCTTGGGAGTGCGGGATGGCTGGAATTGGGAGCAAAGCTAGCTCCTTGGTGCTGAGCTGTAAGTCAGTGCAGGCTTGATAAGGTCAGCTGGCCTGTGGTTAGTTAACTTGGTATGTAGCTCACCTTTGCCACTTATTTTGGTCGTAGATTCTCTTCATATCAAGCGAAATTGCATCAAGTTTATCTATGGAAAGGGTGGAGAAAACATATGTAAAGGATGTAAACAAGTGTGAGCAGAGATCCATCAGGTTGGTTTAAGAGTGCGCACGTTAAATGGATGATTTAGCCAAATAACTAGAGGCAGAGGTGTAGGAGGGGTGGGGAATGCAAGAAGAGGAAAGATGGCAAGAGGAGGAAGAGGGGGAGAGAGAGAGTACCCAGGGGGAGAGGCATCTTTCAGGTATGAAGGTCTCAGGCTCTTTTGGGCTTTAAAGGTCAAAACTAGCCCCTGAAACCACTCAGCAGAGAGTGCGGATCTTAGAGCACCAGTATCATGTGCTGCCAATAAAATACTAACTAAGGGGCCACTGCATGTGCACCAGCTTCATCCTGGGAATGGATTTAAATTGATCTTATTGCAATAGTCTCTAATCTCACGGTGACGCAGGCATGGATAGCAGGAGCAAGGTCTGTGGCTGAGCGGAAAGGTTACAGCCCCCTGGCCAGGCACAGATGGGAGAAAAGCCAATTTGTTCTCTGATGTAATGTGATTGCCCAAAACCAACTGGAGATGTAACAGCGCCTCTCAGCTGTGAATGCAGATAAATGCCTTCCAAAGGGGAGCATGTATTATCTTCCCCCGACTACAAATAATTAATCCAATGCCCATGGGAGGAGGCTGGATATTTGTGAACAATGGCCAGTGCAGCCCTATTAATACTGAGATATCTACTGTGTACAGTGATTAAGGGAGGACCCCATTGGGTTCCTCCGTGCTGCTAGCCCAGACTAACAGGAAGTCTCCTTTCTCAACAGGAACATCAGGCTCTGAAACTGCCAGCAGTTGTTCATCATTCCCCTGTGAGAACGGGGGAAGCTGTGAGGATTTGGAGGGGAGCTACAGGTGCCTCTGCCCCCAGCAACCAGTGGCATACATGGGCACAAACTGTGAATTCCTCTACTCTGTGTGTGCTGTGGACAAATGTCCCCCAAATTGGATATGCCGTGAAACTGCGGGACTCCTGGATTATGAATGCATCTGTAGGCCTGGCTTCACAGGTACTGAGTGTAGTGTTAATATTAATGAGTGTGAGAGCAACCCTTGTAAAGGGCCTCATTTTGAATGTGTAGATAGTGCAAATGGATACATCTGCCGATGCCAAACGGGACCAAATGGAGAAGGCTGCCGCACTGAACTATCTGTGTGCTCTAGCCATCCTTGCCAAAATAACGGGACCTGCATCGAGGGTGCCGGGATATATACCTGCAGCTGCCAACCTGGTCATACTGGGGCCCACTGTGAAGATAACATCGACGAGTGCGCCTCCAGCCCATGTCAGAATGGAGCCATCTGCCTAGACAGGGTGAATGAGTATAACTGTTTCTGTGTGCCTGGGTTCCAAGGAAACCGCTGTGAAATAGACATCAACGAGTGTGCATCCCGGCCCTGTAAAAACAATGGCACCTGCCTGAATGAGATGGATCACTATTTGTGCAAGTGTGTCCCCGGCTATGCAGGTACCTTTCACGCTCACGTATTAGTCTTTCAGTTGGGTTATTTATTGCTGTTTGTGCAGCTCCATCAATGCACCTGCTTGTGGCAAAACCAGCAAAAGACACAGTCCCTGCCCCAAAGAGCTTCTCATCTCTGCCTTTTTGTTACAGCTGTGAGGCCGAGCCTCTGTCTGATGTCCCGAGCTTCTGGTGTGCTGGGGAGCACGTGCGTACTAGCTTAGGCCTGGCTGTCCTGAAAGAGAGGGCTTGGGTTCTTGGGGGGATGGTCGAGGGATGATGTGGATGTTGAATGGTTTGGATTCCTGGGGTTATGGGATGGGGAGGGGGTTGAGAATTGGTTTCCCAGCGGTGATGTTGATGTGATTGGCTTTGGTGAAGGCATGGTTAAGGGGACGCGCAGAGAGAGAGACGTATTTGTCTTTAGGAAGAATAAGCTTATTGGAGTTCAGGGGTGGAACTAGTCTCTATCAGAGTGGCCCAGGGCATTTTGTCCTGTCTTTCAGGCGTTTTCCAGGGCAGGAGGCTCTGGGGTGGAGTGGCTATGAGTTGTGGATTTGTTTTTCCAGCTCTGTTAAACTCTGAGAGTATTTTGCATATGACTCTACTGAGTTATTTCTTCGAGGTTCAACTGTGCTGGTGATGACTCACTGTGTAATCTGCACCTGTGAGTTATCTGCAGAGGCAGAGGCGCAAGGGTCTCCTCTCCCCCAGCCCAGCTATCAGAATGGAATGCAGTCCATGCTGCAACCACCTCCCCCTGGTACCAGCCGGCACATGACCTTTCCCAGCCTTACCCATTGTCACAGGCTACAGGCGTTTCAGGAGTTATGTTGCTATAAAGGAATGTGGGGTCACTGGGCTACAGATTACAAATGGAGTGGGGAGTAGTTGCCTCTCAGGCATCCAGTCACTGACTGAGTCACACTCTGGTGAAATGCAGAGCTGGGGGAAAATACCCACTCAGGAGCAGGCTCTGTTTAGGGCTTAAAATGACCCTTAGATTTAGAGTGTAAAACACAACTCAGTGTTTGCCCATCAGTTTCCCTTTCACTTCCCTGCCAAGTCCCTAGTTCAGGACTGTGAGTTCCCCCAGAAGGAGCTGCTGGTGTCAGTAAGGGGTAAAACAGCCTAGAGTGTTGCAGCAGCATGTGCTGTTCTAGGTGACTTTGAAGCTGGACATGAGGATTTGCATCACGGCCTCTTGCCCTGGTCTTGCAGCCTCCCAGAGCCACTGGTCCTCACAGGCTGAGCATTTCCTGGCACTTGCAGCTGAAATTTTGGAGAGGGAAGTTTTGACATGAGGATTGACAGGTTTTGATCTGGCAGCTTATGGGGCCCACATTCCTTTAGGATTAGGGTGGCCACGTCTGCGGCATAGTGAGCCTCTGTCAGAAAGGAGGATTAGATGGATTGGCAGGTGCCATTTTAGGGGCTTACTTTGAGGGGTGATGTCAGGCTATGGGCAGTTCATTGAGGTGGGAAAGTGGCAGGATGGTTGCTATGGGATCTCTTGCAGATTTCCTTTGACGAAATGACATTAGACAAAGATAATGGATACGTTTCTGCTGTGATTAGTGCTATTAATACTTAATGAATAAGACCATTACTATTGCTAGTACCACTATAACTAATACTTTGTACTTCTCCAGCACCTCCCTTCTGAGGACCTCAAAGCAAGTTACAAACCTCATAATACTTTTGGGAGGAGGGTAAAGGATATACAGTGATCACTTCACCAACCACTGAAATGCAGCCGCCTCTGTGGTGGAACACAGCAGCTATGCAGAATGAAGAATATCATATGTAACCCAAACTGTAAGGGGAACACTGTGCCACAGAATGTAAATATCAATGGTTGAACTTGGCCACAACACTGCAATTCACACCCTACCACTTGCCCCCACCCCAAAATAAAGCATTATGGGATTTTTGTAATGAATGTAAGTGAGCAGGACCTTGGTTTTATGTCTCATCCGGGAAGTGTAATTCATTTGCTAAATGCTGATGGAATTAACTAATTCAATGAAATCAAATATAAGTTTATGTTAGAGATTCACAACAGTTGCAAACTATTCTCAGTTTTGTTGATTTAAAAGCAAAACCCATAAGTCGTCCCAAGATAGACTTGGCTGCAAATACTAATAAACTAAGCATTTCTTAGTATTTGCATGCTTGTCTGCTGTCCGGGAATTTATAAATGGTCATGTCTGTATTCTAGCAGAGTGGGTTTCATATCATTGCTTTTGTGATCCCAGCCCAGAACTCCCACCAAATCCATAACATGGATGTTTCTCTCTTTTGTAACAAAGGTGTAAACTGTGATGCTGAAATAGATGAATGTGACTCAGACCCTTGCCAGAATGGGGGCACGTGCACTGACCACATTGGGTTCTACACCTGCGCTTGTGCACCAGGTTATGAGGGAATCCAGTGTGAGGTGGACATCAATGAATGTGCAAGCCAACCATGTATCAACGGAGGGATATGTTATGACCTTGTTGACAGGTGAGGGATGCACACTCCTGTGGCCATTTGCATTTCAGTGATTAGATATCTGACATGAGCCAATGAGATATCTGCCTGGTGCAAGTCATTGACTTCAGAGCGTGAAGGATGAATTGGGCTCAGTGCTCTTTAAGTGTTTCCTCCTCCCTCCCCCACTCTGCTTGCTATTATTTTTTTGTTAAACTGAAGTTATTCTAAGAGCCATTCAGTGGGGGTGTTAATGCCAAAGGACTCCTTCCACTAGCAGAGTTCCCAGAGATGCTTGAAAGAATTCCTGTTACTGTCTCTTATTGCTCCGCGATGAAAATTATTTGCAGTTTAAATGAGCGGCCACCCTCCTTGACTGAGAGCATCCCTGTTTCTGATCCTTGCCTTTCATGTGCACTATGTAGGCTCAGAGGCTGACCCGCCTTGCCACTAATTTCTTGCAAGGATGCTCTGTTTATGGAGATGGGACTGTCTCTTCTGTCAGCCCGTGGGTGAGGAATTCTGCAAGGTGGACATGAGGGTTAGCAAGTGGGCCCCATAAGCTTGTTTGTTCTTACCTTGGAGGGGACTGGGCATTGGGATTGAAGAGCTCTTGTGGTGGTGTTTTGTGTCCCCCTAGCTACCGGTGTGATTGCAGTGACACAGGCTTTGAAGGGGAGCACTGTGAGCTGGATATCCTGGAGTGCGCCTCCCAGCCCTGTTTGAACAATGCTACCTGTCTGGAGGGTGTCAAGAATTACAGCTGTGCCTGCTGGCCAGGTGAGTAGGGAAACGGCTTCGTTCTCCTGCAGTCTGAGTATTCAGTGGTGGAGAGGACCTGCTAGGTGGCCCTGAGCAAAATGGGCTCTATACTGTATGAGTCTAGTTTTCAGTACCCCCAAGTGATGGGGCTCCCACTGCTTCTCTCGGGAGAGTCTTCCACTGGCATGAAGGTCTCACAGCAGGGAAATGTGTTCTGCTGCATTGCCTGAAATTTCCCTTTTCCTAAGCCCAGGCCTTTTCTATCCTGTGCTCTCCTGGGCGAGATGAATTGACTGGCTCTTGCCTCTGAATAGTGCTGTGTGCCAGGCCCTGCTGCTTTGTGCTAGATGAGTTGCAGTGTCTCATGCTCACATAAACTTGCTCCCTTATTGGCAGCTGTAGTATCTTGGTGGTTAGTTTTCTGTCTCCCTTCCAAGGAAGTCCTGTGTTGTGCTAGCTCTGGTAAAAAATTTTACAGGAGTACTCGTGGCACTTTAGAGACAAATTTATTAGAGCATAAGCTTTCGTGGGCTACAGCCCACTTCTTCGGATGCATATAGAGTGGAACATATATTGAGGATATATATATAGATATATATATATATATATACACACACACACACACATACAGAGAGCATGAACAGGTGGGAGTTGTCTTACCAACTCTGAGAGGCCAATTAAGTAAGAGGAAAAAAAAACTTTTGAAGTGATAATCAAGATAGCCCAGTACAGACAGTTTGATAAGAAGTGTGAGAATACTTACAAGGGGAGATAGATTCAATGTTTGTAATGGCTCAGCCATTCCCAGTCCTTATTCAATCCTGAGTTGATTGTATCTAGTTTGCATATCAAACTAGCTCTGGTGTTTGCCTGGCAGGTTACACAGGGCAGCGCTGTGAGGAAGATGTGGACGAGTGTGCTGCAGACCCTTGTCGCAATGGAGGCGTGTGCTTTGAGCGCTCCAACCAAACCTACTATGGGACACGACACGACTTCCCCAGCAAGTTCAGCTATAGTCAAGCTGCAGGTTTCCTCTGCTGGTGCCAGACCGGTTTTTCAGGTGAGCTACCCACTGGGCTGTGTACAGCACCCCCTGGTAGGAACTGCACAGCTTGGGTCACAGGGAGTGGAGAGGAGCCATCTGCAGCAAGAGCCACCCATCTGGAGCAGAGCAAGATGGTTCTGGCTGGGCAGCTGCCTCGTGATGAGGAGTGTGTGGCTCTCCTTTGCTGTATGTGCGCATTGCAGATGGCAGTGGGAGTGTAACCAATACCACACCCTCTACCCGGAAGGCCATAGCCCTCAAGGCCCTGATTTCCTGGCTGGTGCAATAGCCCACCCCCTTCCCTAATGTTTTGTTCATTACCCTGCAGCTAGGCAGATGGCAAAATAGCCCTGGTGGCCCCTCCCATGGGCATAAAGCAAAATTTGTCTCTGCAATATGTTAGTGGGGCATTCCCCCTCTGGAGGAAGCTGTTAGTCCCCTGGAGTCCCAGGGAATGTCTTAAGCCTCCCCTTGTAGTGACTGCTCTTGTAGCAACCTTTCGTGTAGTTGGGATGGGCAGGCAATTCTCCCTGCCTGTGAAGGGCTCTAGGGATGCTCAGCAGAGACTGCCCTTTGTGTTTTTTAAAGAGCTTATAGGAGTGTGGGGTTGGGGTGTGTGGGTGGGTTTGGGGGGAAAATTGGAACTATAGAAGGGAGTTTTCTCTAGTTATTAGAACAGGGGTCCCAGAATCCGGATTCCTGGGTTCTGATCTCACGTCTGCCACTGACTTGTGTGGTGGCCCTGGGTACATCACTTAGCCTTTCGGTGCCTTAGTCGTCTACATTTCATAAATGGGGATTAATGATACCTGCTTGCCAGGTGGGTACTGAGGGACAAGCAGCACTTCTAATGGGCACTTTGCATCTTTGGATGAAAGCTGCTGAAGAAGAGCAAAGAATTGTGCAAGAAGATGTTAAGATTCCCCCTGCAGGGGATGTGCACACAGCCACTGCTTGGACTTACTGAAATGATCCTAACAGGATTGTGTTTTCACTTTCAAAGGGGAGAACTGCTCTGTTAACATTGATGAATGTGAGTCTCAGCCGTGTCAGAACGGAGGGTACTGCACCGATCTGGTTAACGGCTTCCTTTGCCATTGTCTACCGGGATACGCAGGTAATGTTGGTGATGGAGTGTGTGGAATCAGGTGAGCCTGGTCAGCTGATGCTTATTGAGTCACTGTTTGCCATATGGTTGCATAATTGGATCCTAGGACTGGCTAGAGAAGGGTGCTGAATGAGATTGAGATGAATCTCACTCGGAAAGCTGTGGCGGCCCAAGGCGGTTGTAGCTGTGGTTGTCTCCAGATCAGGACTGAAGTGGACTGGCAGACATGTGAATGTACTGTACTCCTAGCACTGGGGTACATTGGCAGCGCTGTGATTGAGGATGTGAGCAGATCAATGGAACAGTGTGAGGGAGTCCGGCACCAGAATCTGAGGATCCCTTAGGTGTTGGCAGAGGGATATTGAACACGGCCATAAGCACCCTCTTGACAGGTATGGGGGGTGCTGTGTACAGGAACAGAAATAGTCTTTGGGATGAAGATGTGCGAAGTCTTTGGGGGGAGGGATAGCTCAGTGGTTTGAGCATCGGCCTGCTAAATCCACAGTTGTGAGTTCAATCCTTGAGGGGGCCACTTAGGGATTTGGGGCAAAATCAGTACTTGGTCCTGCTAGTGAAGGCAGGGGGCTGGACTTAATGACCTTTCAAGGTCCCTTCCAGCTCTAGGAGACAGGATATCTCCCTTAATTTTTATTTAAGCCAGAGGGAGGAGGCATTTTGGGTGCTGTGTCTCTCAGGGAGGCTGGAGTTGGAATGGTCGACATTTCCTAAGGGCTCTAGCAGTTTGGGGCAAGGAGTGAGGAGCCTGTCACCAGCACATAAAACAATGATGATATTTCTCCTTCTCCCCTCTGGATGATGAGCCAGGGATTTTGGGTTGGAGGCTATACTCTGTTATTTAGGGAGGTCAAAAGGTCTTAGTGTCATGAGCAAATGCAGTGCAGCCCTTTCTGTTTGCTAGGGTGTAAGGATGTGCTTGGGAGTGGCGGAGCTGGCTTCTGCTAGAGATGCCCTGTGTGTCCCTTGGTAGGTCACTCTAACCCGTGCTGAGCCTCAGTTTCCCCACCTGTGAAATAGTGAGACTGGCTTGCCAGGGGCATTGTGAGGCTAAGCACATTACTGTTTGTACCCTTTGGCTGGAGGGATGAACAGTGGGGGTGGTGCCTCTAAAAGTGTTCAGTTTAAATGTAGCTGCATCTTTTAACATCTAAGATTAAGACAACCACATAGCCCAGACACCACAGAAACAGGAGGTGCAGAAAGGCTTGCTAGGCCCACATACTCTGCCCCCAATTGACAGTGAGAGCTGGTAGCACTTTGGCCTTGTCTTCACTAGGAAAAAAGATGTATTTTTACCACATGCTTGCTAACACGTAGTAAAATCCTCATGTGGATGGCCCTTTATTTTGATACAAACAGGATAGGGCAAAGGCAGGTGAGAGTTGTACTCCCTAAGCGATCAGTTTTGTGCGTCTCTTCTCATCCAGCATGGAGTTTGTCTCCGTCCCCGCCACACAATCATTTTGCTATGATTGTGACAACCTTCTTTGCAGCCACAGCTGTTGGGGTGGCATCCCTCTCCGTACCTTGTCGCCAATCCATCTCATCTCTAACCTCAGAGGAAAACCTCTTGTCTCCTTTCCCTATTTTCTTTAATCTCTCTCTGCTAACTAACAACCTGATACTGATAAAGGGTATGGTTTATATTAAAGACATTCTCTAACTGGCTTGCATTCTTCCAGCCCTCCAAGAGTAAAATGTATGCAGGCTGAAAGGCTGCCATCTTGTGGGAGAAAGGAAAAACTTGAAGCTACAAGAGAGTTTTTAACTCTTCTCAGGTATTCCTGTGTCTGCACTGGAACTTTTCTAGTCCCCTTTAGACCAGTATAGTTATACCCGTATAACCCGTGTGGACAATCTTATTCCAACACGTGTGTCTTCAGTGTAGCGTAAGCCCCTCTCAAGTGATGTATGCTCCTCTACCAGAATAAGTGTGTCCACATAGTCTACACCAGTATAACTAGAGCAGTTTAAACTCGCACCTTAGGTTGTTCTGAAAGAAAAGTCCATGCAGACAAGGCTGTAGAAATAGGCTTTATTCCAATCACTCAAGTGCTGCGCAGGGCCAGCTCCTACAGTGCTGCACCTGCAGATGCAGACCTCTTCCCAGTGGAATGTTATATAGCTCATTAAATGTCTGACCATTGTAAGTCCTAATTCCTGTCTGCTTGTGCCTCCAGGGCTGTTTCCTTCCTCAGTGCCCTGGCACCACTCTTGGGAGTCCAGGGAGCTCAGCATTTCATTTCACTTCCCCAAACTGTAGGTTTACCTAATCCTTCCGAGCCCCTGGGCCTGCTCATGGAAAGAAAAGCTGACACAGGCACAGGATGGGGAGAGACCGCGCTAGAGAGTTCATTCTGTTGCATCTGTTTGGGGTTCATTAGTACGCGAAGGAGATTAGAGGCAGGTTGCTGTGTTGTTAAATCACTATGTCTCCTTTGGGGTAGTTCCAAGACAGAACAGTGAAAGGCTGGGAGCAGCAGGTGGGGAAGTCACATTTTGCCTCTCTGTGAACTCAGTGAGCTGAGTGAGTGCATGTGGAGGAGTGAAGCTGACAGGGAAATAATAGCAATTAATCTCCCCTGCTTTGTCAATTAATCCCAGTATAGTCCTGCTGGGTAAACAGCTTATTACTTCATATTAGGATCACAGAGTAACTTCATGAAGTTTCCAGTAATGTTTCTGTTCAAAACACATTTCTGTGGCAGCTTAGATCTGCCATGAGCTTGGGTTTAAGCTGCCTTCCATGATTAAAGTGAACTTGCTACTCTGATGTAGGCTGCTTTTTTCATTTTCTCTCCTGGAGCCCTTTCTTCAGTCTCAGGAATGTGGGGAGTGTTGTGGGATAACTGTGAATCAGCAGAAATCACCTTCCTACATGTGTTAACTGCCTAAGTGCTGTCTCCGGCTGGAACACAGCACAGGGCTGGGATGGCTCTTGCCTAAAACGTAAATGGAAAGCCCAGAGACCCAGTCCTGTCAGAACCACACGGCAAGATAGGACACTGAGAATAAAAGGTTTGGGAGAGTCTGTCTGCTATATGGGCCATGTGACCCCTGCAGTTTGTAAGCTCTCGGGGGTAGAGGCTGTGTCTTCCTTTCCCATTGGGTGGTGCTCAGAATTCCCCGCATGGGCTAAGTCAGAGGGATGTGCAGGAGCAAAATTAAACAAAGAAGGGGGTGGATGAGTCTTTGTTGGTCCCAGAAAAGGTGGCAACTGTGATAAAACTAAAGTCATGTTCTCACCTGAGGGACAGCCAGGCTTTAAGAGATGGCTGAACTGAAGGAGCTGGATTCAGATGATTACTGTGTTCTCTGATGAGAACAGACCGAATTATCTATTAATCTGAATTGTCTTTTGGGTGAAATGTGGCGTGTGTTTAACTGGTCAACAGTTTAGGACAGGAAGTGAGGAAGAATAGGGTATTCAGTTGAAATGGGAACTGGCATTTAGGTTGGCAGACTGTAACTGCTGAATTAGAATTTGGCCAGTTAACCCTTGAAAAAAATTATAGGAGCTGTTTTAATGACTACGAGTGGCCTAATGCAGTTTCCATCTCCTCCTAAGAATGCTGTCCAGCAGCAGGTTGGCCCCTAGCATCATGCTCTGGTATTCAGTCAGCCTGAGTGAGAGGTCAGCTTACTTGGTTCAGCCTTAGGGTATGTCTACGCTGCAATCAGACACCCACAGAAGGCCCATACCAGCTGACTCAGGCTCAGGGGGGGGGGGGCGCGGCGCTCAGGCTAAAGGGTTGTTTAATTGTGGTGTAGACGCTCGGGCTGGAGCCCGGGCTCTAGGACCCTGTGAGGTGGGAGGGTCCTAGAGCCGAAGCTTCACCCCAATTAAACATTAAACAGCACCTTAGCCCAAGCCCTGCGAGCTTGAAGTCAGCTGGCATGGGCCAGCTGCGAGTTTTTAATTGCAATGTAGGCATTACCTTCAGTATCCTCTTCAGCCCTCTTGGAGGAAGCAGAAAGCCTTTTTCTGTTGTATTAACAACCTTTGCTTCTCCCAACAGCTCTTTGTGCAAGAGTGCAGGCCAAGCCCAGACTCACTTGCAGTTTTGTGTTACTTGGTACACACACCACCCAGTGCAGTGAATTGAGGAAACAGGATTGGTGTTTTTTCCTGACTGGACAGATTAATTTATTTGTACAGATATTTTCCAGGTGTCTGTTCTGTTCCAGAAATGTGACCTCTACTGTAGTCAGGGAAGGCAGCTAAAAGGTTAAGAGACTAAAGAGATTAGAAAGCCTTTAGCCCTTGGAAAGAAGCCCTTTTAGCAAATACAGCAGACTGGAGCTAGCAGATATTTCCTGGGGCTGCCTTCATTTTACCTGGAAGGTATATTACTTCTATGCACACACTATGGCAGCAGCAAAGAGGCTGGCTGTAAAATGTTCAAACAGATGCTTAAACCGTTTTTCAGATTCATACAGAGGGAGTATTAGTTGGTCCTGGATAAGGCTAGAGTGAGCTTTGTACTGTTCATTTCACTCTGCGGCTCCCTACTGCATTATGGCTCCATTGTTAGTCAGACCTTCTAAACATGCTGTCGGCTGACCAGACACTGTAGGAATTTACACCCCACACTAGTGCCTGTGTGAGTCTTGGTGTCAGATGTGATTTAACTGCATACAGTGCCTGTGATCAAAAGCATCCACTGAGATTCTGATGCTGCACTAGGTCTATTTGGACCTGCTTGTTATAGCAGATTGTCTGACCAGAGGGCAGCATGAGATATGCCAGTTACTTCCGGCTCACCCTGGTTAAAGGGTTTAGAGGATTAGTAAAGGTGGAGCAACTGTGATGAATTAAATTAGGCTTCCCTGTTAATGAAAATGGGTGAAGCCTGGCTTAATGTCGCATCCAGAATAAGGCTAGGCAAAGATGTGAGCAGAACAACAACTCAAAGGGACAGAAGAGGCTGTGCACAGAAACAGCAAAGCTCCAACTGTTGCAGAGAGCTGTTGGCCCAGCTCCTGTTAGCCTCCAACAATGTCTTATGAGGACAGGCTGCTGTCAGAAGACAGACTTCAGACTACATAATTGTGGCAGTTCCTATGCAAAATATCAGAGGGGTAGCCGTGTTAGTCTGAATCTGTAAAAAGCAACAGAGGGTCCTGTGGCACCTTTGAGACTAACAGAAGTACTGGGAGCATAAACTTTCGTGGGTACTTGCATCTGTACTTGCATCTGTACAGATGTAGTACTTGCATCTGAAGAAGTGAGGTTCTTACCCACGAAAGCTTATGCTCCCAGTACTTCTGTTAGTCTCAAAGGTGCCACAGGACCCTCTGTTGCCCCTATGCAAAATGCATGTTCTGTAACATTCAACATCTTCATATGTAATCACAGCTTTGCTTGCCAGTTAACAGTGTAACCTGCCTGCACACTGCAAATGCAACAGAGCTCCTTCCTTCCCAGTGAGGAGTCTCTTGTAACAAGATTTATTCCAGAGACAAAGGTAGTGGGATTGCTGTCTGAGAGGTTTCTTCCCATTGCCAATGCTCTCAGGAAACGTCTCACTCATTCAGAGCCTTGATGGTAACTTCTAAATTTCTGGGATTAATTCACAAACATGTCAGGGAAGTCACTAACCTCCATCCAAGAAGCAACATGTGGAATTTGGGCTGGTCCTCTTCCCAAAGCAAATACAAGTCTGTAGCAGTAATCTGTAGTATGCTATTACATTAATCCTAGGAATTGAAGCAGTTACTGTTACTACTTCACCGTATTCCATGGAATGCATTTGGAGAGCTGCAATGATAAATAGTGACCCAAAAGCTGAGCTGAGTTGCCTGCTGCAGTCCCCCGAGGTCAAGATTTTGGTCCAGAACCTTTTTAGGCCCCTGATCCTGCAGTTCACTGGAGCAAGATAGACCCCTATTCCTGTATGCTGGTGTAAGAGTCTAACTGAACGTTTCAAAGAAACTCCAGTTTTCACAGATATCCCCCATTTAGTTGTATTGCAGAGGGGTATGGATCAGCATTCACGTTGCACTCCCTGTCAGTACCCATCCCACGCTGGGGAAACTAATGACCCAACCAGTGGACAAAATTTGGTGATGAATCCTGATCAGGTGCTACTGGAGGCATGTGGCGCATGCGCTAAGAAGAAGAGCGAGTGGGATGTTGCTTGCAGCCATTGCAAAAGTGACTCTGATTCTTGTCAGCCACAACACAGAATGAAAGAAGTAAAAATTCTTATTTCTGACATCATGTGAACAGTTGATGTAAAGAGCTGTTCAGTGCCATTTTTAGTACACAACGACAAACTTCATTGGTCCTGCAAAACCCGCAAACAATGCTACATATTCTTGTGTGCCATCCACTTGCATCTTTTCACTTAACTATTCACATATATACAGATATAGCACCCTCTGGTAACTGCAGGATCAGGGCTTAATTTTGCTAGCTACCCATTCCAAATCTGTGCTTTTTAAGGGGGCTTGACATGCAAGCAATCCAGATACCTCTGAGAAGTTAAATTCCTGCATGTATCTAATCCAAATGACTACTCCTCACATGCCTCCCACATCAGATCAATGTGAAACTGACTAGTCTGTTTGGATTGATTAGGCTGGGTGAAGTGCAGAAAGTAAGCTAGCAGCACGCATGACTTGTTGGAATTGTGTTCGAATGTCTGAAGGTGGCATTGGTAACCGCAGGACGTGGGATGTAGGCATTGCCTTTTTTAGGATTTTTAACCTGACAGTGCTGCTTACACATAGGGGGAAGAGTCAGATACTTCGGGAAAAGCTCCCCAGTTCTAAATAATCTTTCTCCGCAGAAATAAGAACTCTCCCTGTTGCAAAGCAGGAAGAAACCACTGCCATGGCCAAAACTTTTGGACCCTGCCCGATCCTGAGATAACGAGGAGATTCTGGCAGCTCAGTCTCTGCAGCTGTTTATGGGGAAAGATGGATTCTTGGCCCCCTGATCCCAATGCCTAAAGTCAGTATGGTCATCAGACTGCAGGATATGGCTTCCTCTGTGTCACTGGTGATCAGGAACATTTGTTGAGTGGGTGACTGGAAAAAGCTCTTGGCTGGTAAGGAGATATTGGCGCAGAGGCATTGGTTGGGATGAGGACACTTGAAGTAAGTTGCGTGGTTAGGGAGAGGTTGTGAGAGGCTGCTCCTTGGCATTCAGAAACGCCAACATCTTCCTTCACTTTTATCCACTTAATCAGTTTTATTCTATTGCTCTTACTTGTCATTCTTTTTCCTTTCTCCCTCATTGGCTTCAATGAAATCACTCGTGAGGGTAAGGGCTGCAGCAGCTTTTGTTTGCAAATATTGCAGAATGAACACACGCAATGAGATAACAGGGCAAGTGGAGAAATGAAACTCTCTGGATGAAATTGTGGGCTCAATGAAGTCAATGGGAGCTTTGCAAAACTATCATTGATTTCAGTGGGGCCAGGATTTCACCCTCGGTGTCTGGGAAGCGCTCATTTTGTTGTTCCCTGCAGTGGCTATTAATCGGTGGTAGATGCACAGCTTTTCTTCATCATCCAGAAATGGAAAAATTCTTATTTGGGCCCTAACTGTGCCGTGCCTGTGCAGGGAAATCAGTGGTACAGCAGGGGGTGTGAGCGAGGGCAGGGGGTGTGAGCGAGGGCAGGGGCTTGTCCCAGTCCTCCCATTGTCGGAGCTAATGCTGCGGATCCTGGAGGGCGTTACTGTAATGCACTGAGTGAGAATACACTGTAGACGCATTCTTCTTGTCAGCACTGACAGAAGCCAGCTGGGGAGGTTTAGAGCAGGGCTGGATTAGATCTCGCCACAGCGCAGGTCTCTTTATATTGGCTGGTTTCATTTCCAATCCCCTTTTGCCTGACCAGCACTGGGAGAGAGCTCACACATACTGTGTCCTTCCAGTCCAGACTTTCATTCTCCCCTCCCCATCCCATCCCCACCTTTCTTCCTTCACTGTCACAAATGTCTGCAAGGAATCTGCCATGACACCTGTGCTGGTTGGTGTGATCGTGGGTGGAATTTATCTCCTAGCAGGTAATGACAGATACCACAGTCAGTGCAACTTGGGGTGGGTGGGTGGACGGGTGGGTGCGTAAGGGGTTACAGCTCAGGTTGTGTCATGATAGCTGGAGACTTGGGGAGGGGCAAGAATTAACCAAAGAGGGAAAATCCTGTGTAAACAGGCACCTGGTTTTATTTTGTAAGGACCCCAAATGTCTAGGAAGCTTTATGGCGTGGTGCTGAGCAGTATGCTAGGAGCCCCATGTGTGTCTTTGCTGTAACCCTGATTCCTCCTCTTTGCTGGGAGTGACTGCAGTTGGGATGTTGTTGCCGAGCGTCCGCTCTCACGTCACGCTCAGGTGCACTTTAGAATCACATGACGTCTTTCACACTTACTCTGTGAAAGCTCTGCCTCTCTTCAACTGAATTTTTTAAGGTATTAACATTTCCTTTACTGAAAACAGTGGGACTTTTTTTGTTCAAAATAAAAACGCTGAGCACTTCACTGCCCCCTGCACTACCCCGCACGCCCAGTCTCCCTGGCTAGAAGTGCCAGGTGGGAGAGAGGTCCAAACAGTATGTTGCTATGGAAATGGCGGTAATGATGCAAACATAATTGTCATTGCAGGCCCCGGTTGTTGCAGCTAAGTCTCTGTTTTATGTTGTATTGGAATAATAGGAGCTCTAATTAGGATGCACTGGGGAATGGCTGCTAGGAATGCATCTGCCTGCTGGGGAGAGAGCAAGGCAGTGCTGACTAGTAAAGATCAGTGCACGGTATATGGTGCTTCCAGAATGGCTGGCAATACTCATATCCTTCATTACTAGAAAGGGCCAGTTAATAGACTCCAGACTTTGGATAGCTAGACATGGATTTATGTGACTCTCTCTTACTGTGTGTGTGTCCATCTGTCTGTCTTGCATGCATACGTATGACAGGTATGATATATGCAGTGTAGTTGTAGCCTGTCAGTCCCAGGATATTAGAGAAACAAGGTGGGTGAGGTAATATCTTTTATTGGACCAGTTTCTTTTGTGAGAGGGAGAAGATATTATTATTTCACCCACCTTGTCTCTCTAGGTATGATATAACTTTTAGCATGTATAACAAATTTTCAAAGCCATGTTTAGAAATAGCTTTCCCGGTGGGCACTGCTGATTTAGTAACCCTGGCACCTGTCAGATAAAACCATTTATCAGATACCATGACAGTGGTGCTTTAGAAATACCCAAGTGGCTCATGCATGGTAGAGCTTGAAAGACTCAGCTTTGCCATTTGAAAGCATTGGAAGTTGGAGACTTTCAAAGTTGTAATAAGAGTGTGCATGTGTGTTTTGTTGACAGTTTCTGGTTAATGTAGTCATTACCTTGAACACTCCTGAATTAACCAAAATATTTTAAAATAGTGGTCATTGTCCTGACAACAACTTTGAAGTTTCTGATTTCTAAATGGCTGCTTCCTCTTATATTTGTTATTTGGTCCTTTAATTAGATAAGAAAATCACTAAGTGTCTTAATATAAATAACAGAGAGTTGCAAGCTCAGAGTATATTTGATAATATGCTGTCTTTTCCTTTATTATTTATGGCTATTTCTGTGGGCCCTAGCATCAGGTGCTCAGAGGGAACACAGCAAAATCTGCAAGTGTAAAAAATACCTCTTTTTGCAACAGAAGTGTCACGTGGAATTAAGTTCTGTTCTCTGAACACCTGAAATGGAACATTTGTGCTCACAGGTTACTCTGAACGTTTAAAACAGAATTTTTAAAAAGTCCTTTCCAGTATGATTGCAAAGGCACACAACCATCCTGGCTGGAGAAATCTGGGATACCAGGTCCAGTCCAGGAAATGGTCTGCATCTTTCTCTCTGCTGTAATGGCCCAAAGCAAAAATCTTGTTATTTCCGGAGTGGGGTGATTTCCTTCTCTTTGCTGTTTGCGTTCCTGGCTGCATTAACACTGAATCATTCACAGCCAAAACACAAAACTCAAACCCCTCTGGTGAGCTGCAGTTAGTATCTAGGAAGAAGACAGCAAGGGAATTCTTTCCCCTGCAGCTGACTTTGTTTTTTAAATCTAGCATCACCAGAGTCTGATAATCTGGAGGATGTTCAGGAAAGATGATAAATTTATCAGCAGACTAGAGGGGATGACCTAGCCAGACCCTGCTAAGTGACAATAGATGGGGAGAGGGCAGAGTAGCTATCTGTCTGAGGGTGTAAACACCAAGGAGGGAGAGGAGTTACTTAGAGTGTATGTAGAGGTACAGTAGGCGCAATGGGACGAAGTGAGGGGGTACATTGGTTTCTGGGAAATATTTGCTTCCATTGAGATGGAAGCTCTGGAACAGTCTCCCCTATCATGTGGGATGTTTTAAAACTAGACTGGCCAACCAGTAGCCATATGCTCCATTGACCCCTAGGAGGAGGGGGTGGTATTAGACATTGTTTCACAGGCTTTTCCTCTCTCCTGCCTCTGGTTGTTTGTAAGCAGGGGTAATGACAATGATGGGGATCTGTTTTTTGTTCCTCTACTAAGAGCTGCCCTCTGACTCCACAGCCAGCACATCTCTTTCTCTCTCTGCACATGTGCTGCTAGCTCTGCCAGGCACTAGCCACAGCCAGCCAAGATGGATCAAAATCTGAAGTGGCAACTTCTTCTCGTTCCCCCCCTCCAAACAAAACAGACCAGGAATCAAAACATGTGTCCCGGGGGAGCGCTCAGCATTTAATTAGCCACAAACTTGGGGCTGCGCACTCACTGCGGGGATTAATTTGCCACCTGGTGCGGAGAGCTGACACCACAGGTGTCATCTGGGAGTCCAGCAAATAGCACAAACAGGCTTTCCTGCAACTGTCTTAATGTGGGGGGGGGGGGCCCTGAAGGGTCTCTTGTTTTTGGTTCCCAACTCTGAGAAGAGAGAGCCAATTGGGGGTGAGTTCTGCATGGGGGAAATGGAGCTCTCCCCCACTCACGGAGAGCCCAGCCAGCCTCTCCACTCTCTCTGCTGCTCAGAGACCAGACCCTAATGCATCTTTGTCTGCTACCTACAATGCTAGTCTCTGCTGACCACAGCTCTGGTAGCCACCATGCAGACTTCTGCAAGCAGCCCTTGACTGGCTTGAGCACCCCTTGCACCCTGATATCCAGTCCTGGTGGGCAGCAGCCTGAACGCTGTGCTGGGCCTAATAATCCTCTATGTGCCTAGATCAACACCCTCCCCCAAAGTCAAGTGGAGGAAGGGTGCTTACCTGTCTGTGTAGAAGTGTTTCTGACGCCAGTGGCCATCTCAGAAGCAGTTCTGAATCTTCCCACTGAGTAAGGTTTTCTGCAGAGCAGAGGTCACTGTTAAAATGCAGAACTTGCCCACAGTTACAATGCAGAGCAGTTCCCCTATGAATTATCTCAGAGACCACTAGCTGGTAATGGTGGATCAGTGCTGGCTTGATGGTGAACAGAACCGAGCTTACCCGAGCCTCCCATCCCTGCCATGCTACTTTCCAGATCTGTAAGGTTTACGCCCTTGGACCCACATTGAAGTATAGTTTGGAACGACATGGGTGATGTTAAATCTGAAGTGTGACTGATGGATTGGCATCTCTTCAGCAACAGCTGAATGCTTGGTCTGAAGGGCCACAGGAGACCTATCCAGGGAGGGCCTGAAGGGAGTAAACTAACTCAGCTAGTTTGGGGGACACTAAATGTTTTGAGGTTTACTGCATGACATTGCTGGGGACTATGTCACTGAACTGGCACAGGGATTCAAGAAACCCCATTGCTTTGCTGAGATTTATATTACAGGTCATCAGCTCCTAATGCAGCACCTCCATCTCCCCTCAGGCTACTATTTAAATCTCTTCATCATGTTCACCCTAGTGCTTTAATGGCTTTTCTTTTTAAATGTCCTTTGTTTTCATTCACTTCCTTTGTGCTTGGATTCCTTCTTTTCCTTGTTCCCATCTTTGCTAGCTGGACTCTATGTAATGCATTTAGATCTGGATAATCCATACTTGGCTTATCTGTGTGGCTGTCTCTGAAGATTAGTGGAAACCGATGTTATGGGCTCGATGAACAGTGGACTGGCATCTAATCAGAGTGTGTTTTTTCTTCATCAGTCTGAAGCCAATTTGATGGCAGATCTGGTTGTAATATCACTTAACCTCCCCACGTTCTACTGGGATGTGGTTAGTGTCTGTAGAATAAAGTGCAATGACTTTTTACCCTACTGACTTCAGTGAGACTGTACAGTGTTGAATTTGGCCCAACATGTGCCTTTGGGGCATATATTTATTTCTTCTTTGGTGGTGAATTGAGCTTCATGAGTTTTTGACCATGGCTGCTAAGGGTTGTTTTAGGAATTATTGGATTAACTCTTCCATTTTGTTTCCATTTACTTGCCTGAATAGTTGTGTATTGTGGTGCTCTGTGCACTAAGTCTGCAGTCTGGTTTAAATGCACTGAATTCCTGTTGTGATTAATCTTTGTCTCTTTATGAAAATTAATAAAATGAAAAGTACAAAAAGGTAAATGACTTACAGCTTGTGTATCTGTCAAATACTGCATGTTTCATGGAGTCTCAATAGAAAATTGCAGTTGTGTAATTTTACAACCCATCAAAGCTGCAAGACCAGACAGTATTTACCTAGCTATCAGTAGGGGTGAGGGTTACAGTAATAAAATAGCAGACGTACAAGAAGAGGGAGGGGTGGAAGGAGGGATTAAGTGGAATAGAAATCTGGCATTCTTTGAGCAGTCTCTGTGGTTTTTATTCAAAATTTATTTAGAAATGGGATCCAAATACTTTGATTTCATTAACTGATCTCTGGGACAATAGGTTAGTCTATCTTTGGTTGCTAATTCAGATGGGTCCATATATCACTGTCCTACTCTTCCATTTGTGTAAAATCACGTACTTGGTGATCACTGTAACCCCAAAATCCAGCTGCTCCTTGGAGGGCTGAGAGTGGCTTCACTGTCTGGTAATGAGCCAAGGTGCTGACTTCAGTGTGACCAATTTGCTGTTTTGGGAGAGAGAGCCCCAATCACATAAGAACGGCCATACTGGGTCAGACCAAAGGTCCCTCTGTCTTCTGACAGTGGCCAGTGCCAGGTGCTTCACAGGGAATGAACAGAACAGGTAACTGTCAAGTGATCCATCCCCTGTCGCCCATTCCCAGCTTCTGGCAAACAGAGGCTAGGGACACCATCCCTGCCCATCCTGGCTAATAGCCATTGGTGGACCTATCCTCCAGGAACTTCTCTAGTTCTTTTTTGAACCCTGTTATAGTCTTGGCCTTCACAACATCCTCTGGCAAAGAGTTCCACAGGTTGAGTGTGCGTTGTGTGAAGAAATACTTCCTTTTGTTTGTTTTAAACCTGCTGCCTATTAATTTCATTTGGTGACCCCTAGTTCCTGTGTTATGAGGACTAAATAACACTTCCTTATTTATTTTCTCCACACTAGTCATGATGTTATAGACCTCTATCATGTCCCCCACACGTAGTCATCTCTTTTCCAAGCTGAAAAGTCCCAATCTTATTCATCACCTACAATAAGATCCTGTTTCTTACTCTGTTTCCCAGGTGTGGAATGTGCTGTCAACATCGACGAGTGCAAGGATGGCCCCTGCGAGAATGGGGCTACCTGTAAGGATGCCATTGCTGACTACTTTTGCTACTGTGCCCCTAGTCAGGATGGCATCATATGGGGAGGAAAGAACTGCTCTGTTGAGCTTACTGGGTGCCAGATGCATGCTTGCCAAAACGAGGCCTTGTGCATCCCAACATACCAAGCTGAGACCCATGGACACCTTTGCCAGTGCCAGCCTGGTTTCTACGATGCCAAATGCTCAACGCCAACAACGTTTTCCTTCAGTTCCCGAGGGTATATCTTCATTGACATGCCCATGAGTAATAATCGGAGCAGGAGGGATGTGGCAGGGGACTACCTGGCCACGGTGTCTCTCCGGTTCCGAACCACCTTGCCTGATGTCATCCTCTTCTACCGGGGCAATGAAGCAGAATACCTGTTCCTGGAGCTCTCTGATGGCATGCTGCATGTGGGGCTAAGGAGAGACGATGCTGAATCCTCTTTGCCCTTGAAGGGGCTGAGGGTTGATGATGGCCAGTGGCACAAAGCTGAGGTTCTTCTGCAGGACTCTCTACAGTTAAAGCTCTGGCATAAAGCTTGCGACACAGGAGTCTGCCTGCAGGACTTTCCTACTAGAGACGGGGTCGCTTCTCTCTCACCTGCCTTCCTAAAAACTTACATCGGGGGAGTTGATAGAGACTCGACAGCTAACAATACACGGAGCCGGGGGAGTTTCATTGGCTGCCTGGAGGACCTGCAGATTGATTATCAGGCTATTCTTCCCTCGGATATACTCCACCACGAATCCTCCCCAGTGGAGCTGGGCTGCAACAGGACTGAATGGTGCCACTTCCAGCCCTGTTCTCAGAGAGGCCTGTGTGTAGACCTCTGGGCAACCTTTAGGTGTGACTGCACTAGGCCTTACGAAGGCCAAACCTGTTCACATGGTAAGTGCCAAAGGATGGCATCTGCCAACTCCTCTGGTGATGAGCGATCTAGATACCTAAAGTGACACTGGCTTTGGAAGCAACAGCATTTTCTGTGTAACCAGGGTTGGAACTGAAATTGAACCCTCTGTAGATAGATTTTCTATCCAATCCTCTTTATGTTGTGACTAAACAGAGCTGGCCCCTGCTAGACTGACTGTCAGCTACATGGGGTAAATATTATTGCAGCCAGAGCCAGATGCCCTGACCTCCTCTTTGCACCAGACCACAGCAATTACAGAAGGGCAGTGACGCCATTTCACTAGGAAAACCTGTTACTCGCCCATCTCAAGTTCAGGATGAAAAGGAACATGTTGTATTTGTAGATAAAATGCTCAGTGCTAAAGGTAACTGTTTTATTGGAAATCTGAGCGGAGATTATTCGTGATGCAGTTTCACAGTCCTCCAGGGCTTGTATTAATACTGTTGTCAGTTTCTGGTTTCACTCCCATTCTCTAAACATAGCAAGTACAAAAGCTCCTGTGATGTTGTGGGGGCTGGGAATTTTAAAAGCAGCTTTGTAGCTTAAAATTTCCCAAATTAATGTGCCATGTGTCAGGGGCCATGATACATGCGCTCTTCCTTGGTGTGCCAGGTGTGTATGAGTTACTGTCCCGAGGGAGGAGTGAGACTCACCTGCTTTCTGTGAATAGTTCACACCATAAGCTTTGGGCACTTGCCTTGCCCAGAGTCTCTAGGAGCAGGGTCCAGTCCTGTGATACACAGTGGAAAGAAGTTTGAAAGAGGAAAAGTCATGCAAGGGTTGGAGCTCAAAACTTCCCCAGGCCACCTGCATTGCCCTGCCTTACAGAACTGATGTGTCTTTCCTTTCCCTTCCAGAGTACCCAGCAGGAACATTTGGCTTGGAGGATTCTTCCAGCTTTGCTTCCTTCACAATTGCTGATAATCCTGGTGCAAACTTCAACGTCTCCTTTTTTATCCGTACTCTGAAGCCAAGTGGCCTAGTGCTGCAAATCAGCAATGGGACTGACCCCTGCCTCACTGTGTATCTGAAGAGGGGCCAGCTCCAGATAGCAACATCATCTGCAAATGCTGTGACTTTCTCAGAAAACCTGGCTGATGGGAGGAGGTATCTGGTAACTCTCACCTTCCAAGGAGGAAGAGTTCATGCCAGCCATTCAGACAGAGATGTGGAGCTAGGGCAGCTGGCAGTGCTGCCTCTTGTAGCTGGTTTTGAGGTGTATGTCGGTGGACTTCCTCACCAAGACCAGGTGAGCACCTGGGGAGGATATTTTAAAGGCTGTCTTCAAGATTTCCAGCTCAACAACCACCGAATGGAGTTCTTTCCTACTCAGGCTGAGAACTACAGTCTGCCACGAAAGGTGTACGTGGGACAAACAACTAACCTCGCACCGGGCTGCATCTCTGATGACACCTGCAAGGTAGGGACTCTCACTGCTCTCTGCACATGTGCATGGTTGTTTATTACAAGCAAGCCTCCGTGGCTGTACAGCAGTTTGGCTGTTTCACTGGTGTGATTTCAGGAAAAGCGTGAGTGTTTAACTGTTGAAGGAGAAAGCATAAAGACCCCAAACATTCCACATCTAATCCATCCCCTTCACATACTTCTACCCACCACTCCCTCCAGAGCTGACATCCACACCCAATGCATACAACATTCCCAAACCACCTCCATCCTGCAAACACACTGACCAGTCCACCTCTTCTTTATCCCCATGCCCTATCTATGCACTCTAAACAACACACCTCTACCAGCATACACCCTATCCTTTAACCTTCTCAACTCTCACCTCCGGCCCACAGAGCTCCATCTCTTCAACAATAATTGAGTCTATCAGTACCATCAGGGGAGTCAGGATGTGTCTGATGGGGGATTCTCTCTCCTTCCTGCTGTATGTGAAGGGTGCTAGGCTGTGCTCCCGCTGCTGCCTCTCCCAATTCTGCCTGCATTCATTGCACCTGTTGCAGGGAGCTATTGCCACCTCTCGCTGCTCTGCTTCTGCTGGTGGGAGTGTCATCCTGGAAACAGCTGCTTGTGTTGTTTTCAGGGACTTTTGCAACTTGCCTCCTATGTTTCTCACACTTCCTTCTGTGCCTCACAGTTTTGTTTTCACCTGCACCTGTGAACTCCAGCGAAGTTATTTTAGTTGGTTATAATTAGCCGCTCTTCGCACAGCACTTTGGAAAGGGAATGCGCTATATAGGTGCTAAGGGTTATTATTATGATGTGCTGTGTTCAGATGCCACTGAACATCAACGCTTCAATTAAAGGAGTTTTAATGGAACCTGCAGGGATTGGCACCTTCTCTATTTGTTTTAAATGACTTAGAATTGGCCTTTAGCTCTTGATGACTATTCTCAACTGCATGTAATTAATCAGCAATTACCTAGCACCATGAGGTTTCCTGATCCACCAATAGCCAATGTTTCCTTGCAATCTTCATGCTATCAAAGGACTGGGCAGCAAAGGAGAGGCTGTGTCAGAAGGGAAGGCCCTAATTGCCTATGAGAGGTGTAGTATGGAACATGTCTTGCCTCTGTTTGTGTGTGATCCATAACCATGAGTTCATCCAGGTCCTACTCCATGACATGTTTTTCTCATCTCTGCACCTTAGTGCATTTATTTCACAGGGTGACTTTTTAAAACCAAGAACTGAGAGTTTTTGTAGGAGTTAGGCTCTGGAGAGCTATACAGCCGTTGCTTTGATTTGAACACACAAAGACCAGATACAAAAAGATGTTGATCCAAACGTGGTAGGCCCTGGTAGGTAATCAACAGCGTAGCCCATAATAAAACAAGAACAGCAGATTAGAGCTGATTCTCCCCTGCCCCCCAATAACTAACTCCTTGTGTCAGATCCCACAGAGACCCAATTTCCCCCCAAAGCACTTGTACCATCTCCAAACACCTGTTCAAGTAGATGAGATTTGCAGCATCACCTGAAGGTCGGCAAATACAGACTATTTTGCATCAAGGGAGAGAGTGAATTCTAAAGTTAGGAGGTTCCCACAGAGGCCAGGCAGCTCTCTTATAAACCGAGGAAACTCATTTTTGAGTGATCACAGATGCAGCAGGGTCTGGGGGGAGAGGAAAGATCCCAGCTAGGTGTTGGTTTCAGAGGATATTTCTGTTATCTCTAGCTCATTGTTCTTGTCAGCATTACCTCAATATCTCCCCTGCCCAATTCAAACACCATTCATGCAAGTCTTGAATGTCACATTTCCCTCCACCAAACTCCATTTCTTTTATCTAAAGATGAACCATCCTCCTCCTAAATATAAGTTCTCCTGTTTTTCAGTCTGGGCCATGTCACAATGGTGGCACGTGCACTATCACCTGGAATGACTTCAGTTGCAGTTGTCCAGCAAATTTCACTGGGAAAACCTGTGAGGAGAGGGTCTGGTGTGCAAGTGACCCTTGTCCCAAAGCCACTTCCTGCGTGGATGTTCCAGCAGGATACGTATGTAAGTGCTGCCCTCCTGATTATGTGCAGGAAAAGGCTTCACAGCTGACTGTCTTTAATTAGTCAATATTTCCAGTTATCACCGTTGCAGTAATTGCCAGAAGCACTTGGGAAACTAAAGGAATTCAGAGAGAGGAGCTCAGCTCAGCAAACTAAGAATGCCACATGCTGTGTGCTGTCTCAGGTCTGTGCTCCAGATGGTTTTGTCACCTAGACTGTACTAGTGAAGAGAGAGTGCTTAAGCATTTTCTTTTTGCTACTTTCACCCGCTTAGGAAAGAGACAATTGTCCATTTCTGGCACTGATTATAATGATGCTAAGGTGCAATCAGTGTAAGGATCAGCCCTTTTCACTTAACGTCCTGCCAATTCCAGAACCTCAGGTTATTTTGCAGAGCAGGACTCTTACGCTTGTGGATGACAGCGGCTTCTGAGTCAGCTAGGAGATAACCGCAGCAGCAAGATGGAGAAGGCCAGTTAGATCATCTTGGCCTCATGAGAGATTTCTTCGACAGGAAGCCAATCATAGCTAAGAGCTTTAATGTCACCAGCTGCTAAGGCTTTAAAGTATAGGATGAGGTGCAAACCCCACCTCCCTACACAGCTTCCCAGGATAGTAATGGGACAGAGTCTTCCAGGAGTTTGCCACGTGGCTCTTATCAAACGTGACACTTAATGTACCTCAAATCCCTAATGCTGTCTCTCTTCTAATTTCAGGTCTGGCTAATGCAACATTTCATGGCAATGCTGCCATTGAATTCACCACCAATGCTTCAGTCACCAGAGCTCTCAACAGCCTCCACCTAGACTTCAAAACCAGGGACGAAGACGCCATTTTGCTCTGGGCTACTGAAGAGGTGGACTCCCTCCAAATTGCCATTCAGAACTCCACTCTGCTTGTGGATATTAGAAGTGGGAACAGCATTGAAGGGGTCAGTTTCTTGAGTCAGACACCCATCACGGATGGCTCCTGGCACAGAGTCTCTCTGTCTATGGAAGAGCCGTCTGTGGTGTCTTCAAGGTGGCTAGTTCATTTGGATGGTTCTGTGAACGTGACTCTCCAGGGGAATGCTGGGAACCTGGACTTCTTAAAGAACAATGTGCTGATTGTACTAGCTGAGAACTTCACAGGCTGCCTTGGACATGTGAACATAGGGGGAGTATATCTGCCGTTCACTGGCCAACTCTCTTACCCTCAGCCAGAGCAGTTTCTGCAGTCTAGCAGGGGACACGTCCAGCTGGGCTGCACTGGGGCTGATGTGTGCGCTTCGAGCCCTTGTCTCAATGCGGGCACTTGTGAGGACTTGTTTAACTCCTTCCGGTGCGCCTGCAGGGCCGGATGGGAGGGGCCTCTGTGCGAGTCTAACATAGACGACTGCAAGTCCAGCCCGTGTGTCCATGGGGACTGCGTGGACTCAGTGGCAGATTTTCAGTGCGACTGTTTCCGGGGCTACATTGGGAAGAAGTGTAACATCAATGTGGACGATTGCATGCGACACCAGTGCTTAAATGGAGGGACTTGTGTCGATGGGGTTTACAGCTACTCCTGCAAGTGCCCAGCTCAGTACTCAGGGCCTCGCTGCGAGTAGGTACCTTTCTTGGTTTGCCAGTGATGCTGGGGATAAAGTAGCTTCCAGGGGTCTTGGATTTTACCTTATCAAGATGTTTAAAAAATATTTATGGTGCTGAAAGGTCAATGATGAGGGAGATGTACTGTGAGTCTGTGACCGGCAGGTGTCTAGAAAGCTTGGCATGTTTTGTGTACTGTGGCCCTGATCCCGTAAGGTGCTTATTGCCATTTGGAAGGTGCTGGGCAACCTTCAATCCTGTTGAAGGCTGCTCAGCACCTTGGAACAAGAAGGGCCATTCTTCAATAGTGACAGCTACATGATAAATTGCAGAACCAGGTGGTAAAGTGCATTTATTGCCACCTCACCTACATTCTATCCACAAATCCAAACATTCCAAACCTCTGAGCAGATTCAGACCGTTGCCTTTAAACAAACAAGAACAGCCTGTTAGAGAGAGGTTTCCTTCCTTCCTCAAAAAATAAACTCACCACCTCAAACCTCCAGTTCTACAATTCCAAGTCTCAGGACAGGAAGTGTCAAATGATGCACCACGGACAGGTTCTAGAATCATAGAAATGTAGGAGTGGAATGGACCTTGAGAGGTCACCAAGTCCAGCCACCTGTGCGAGGCAGGACCAAGTAAATCTAGATGATCCCTGATGGGTGTTTGTTCAACCTGTTCTTAACAACCTCCAATGATGAGAATTCCACTAACCTCTCTTAGAGGCCTGTACCAGAGCTTAACTACCCTTATAGATAGAAAGTTTTTCCTCATATCTAACCTAAATCTCCCTTGCTGCAGATTAAGCCCATCATCACCATCATATAATATGTGTGTGTTTATCCCCCTGTATTGAACAGGATCCCATTCCTTGAAACACATCAGCATCTACAAGTAATGACAATGAACTTCAGATCAATCCACTAGAAAGAGCATGGGACTTATTTATGCATGGCCCTTGGTGACTGTAATGGAATTGTCTCTGAGGAAAGTGTGGTGGAGCATTATTTTTCTGTGTTTTGCTTTTTAATTGATGACTCAAGCATCTCAGGCACTTGAGGAACTCCAAGGACCTTTGATTCATAAAGTTAGTCTGCCACCTGAGCCTGCAGCTGGGAGGACACAGCGTGAGTGGCAGCATGGTTGAGAGCTGTACTTTTGGAGCAGATAGCAAATTTTGTTGTTAGTTTACATAGACTCCAGCATTTTTTAGAAGTGAAAGAATGTTTCTAATGAATAAAAGAACTAGAAAACAACGTGTTATGTAGACAGGATACTGGAGCACTGAGACTTGGTAAACAAGCACACAATTGAACTTTATTGATCACATCTATACTAGGACTCCTTAAAAATGTCACTCCATTACTATTGCAGCATCAGTGGGCATGCACGTGAAGACAGTTTGCCAGCATTTTAACCACTCTGTCTTCTAGTCCTTCTGTGAGGAGGAGGGGTTGGTCAATGTGGTAGTGGTGCCCGGTCTCCACTTGCGCTCCCAACATTGCCATGACCAGTAGAGCTGCAGCAGTGTTAGCAAGATTGGGAAGTTTTAGGGGGAAAATCCTAATGCAGACATAGCCTAGGAGAATTTGCATAGCACTGCAAAATCCTATCCCAGTATTCTCTGGGCTGAGTGTAAACCCATGGATGGGCTCTCAGAGGTTTGTCTTATCTGTGGTTGTTCCAAACTGCTGGTCAGGAATATCTCTTGTCCACTACTCCAGTGCGCGCTATTGCTCCTTTCCCTCAGTGATAGCTGACATTCCCGCTCCTTTGAATAGGACAGTTTTAATGTGTGTGGTTGTGGTTTTGCCAGATGGCCGTTTCCACCTCAACAGTGCGGCAAAAACTTCACCTGTCTGAATGGAGGCAAATGTACCAGTGGGACATGGGGAGCCAACTGCACCTGCAAGCCGGGCTTCACCGGAAGGAAGTAAGAAGTGCCGTTCCCTGACGCTGCCTGCAATTGCAGATGATACTAATGCCAAAGTATCACATTTCCCACAGTGGAGACTGTTGGAGCCGGCTGGCAAATACTTTTCATCACAGTTATTTGTCCCCCCCCACCCCACTATTGAAATGATTACTCCTAAATTGTCACCCAGCCACGCTGTGGAAGAGGCAGCCCTGAGGCATGGCAATGGTACTGCCCATCCTCCCAGAATGTGTGCTGTTCCTTCATTTTTGAAATGTCTGTGTTTCGCGTGTCGTAGTTAGAGCCAGCACGTGTAGTGATAACAATGGTGATGTAAATTCGGGTGCACAGTGATACTGATTGCTGTGTTGGGGGAGGGGTGGGGGGAACCCAGCATGGGCTACCCAACTACAGGGAATTGCCTCAAACCCAAAGATCACCATTTCGCAACAGAAACTGCAAACATTTGTTTACATTTGTCCATCCTTTGCTCTTTCAAACGCTGACCTCAATGGCCAGTCGCCTCACTGGAGTTCAGTGCCTAGCCCGAAGAGCTCCACTGGCTTTTTCTTAGCTAGAGATAGTGGAAGGAAATGAGTGTGAATGGGTGAATTTTTCAAACTATTGTGCCTTTTGGAAGTAATTACTGCAAAGTCCTATAGACCAGTGGTTCTCAACCAGGAGTATGCGTACCCCTGGGGGTATGCAGAGGTCTTCCAGGAGGTACATCAGCTCATCTAGATATTTGCCTAGTTTTACAACAGGTTACATGAAAGGCACCAGCGAAGTCAGTACAAACTAAAATTTCATACCGACAATGACTTGTTTATACTGCTCTATGTACTATCTCAATGTTTCTCAAGCAGGGGGTTGCAATTTATTTTTATAATTATTAGGTAAAAATGAGAAAATAAGCCATTTGTCAGTAATCGTGAGCTGGGACACTTTTGTATTTTTATTTCTGAGTTTGTGAGCCTGTTGTTTTTAAGTGAGGTGAAATTTGGGGTACACAAGACAAATCAAACTCCTGAAAGGGGCACCAGTAGTCTGGAAAGGTTGAGAACCACTGCAATACAGGCTTTTGCACCAAAGGACAATTCTGTAGGATCAAAGTGTGTCCTGGAGCACATTCTTTTAGTTAATTCTAATACCTTTTCTCCCTCCAGCTGTCAAATTAACATCAATGAGTGTGATCCAAACCCGTGCCAGAATGGAGGGACATGCCAGGACTCTGTGAACAAGTACCAGTGTGTGTGCAGTGCCAGCTACACCGGAGAGCGCTGTGATATTGATGTAAGCAGGTCTTTTCCCCCTCTTGTTAGCATCAGGTCTGCTCTCTCCTTCTATCCTAGCTCCCTAGGTTGTAAGGCGAGAGCAGGAGAGCAGTTTGGTCAGTATGAGGCAGGCTGAGCTGCTGATTCTAGGGTATCAGTGGAATAGCCTTCATTCCTTGACCCATTTAGGATTCCTACATGAATCTGGCTAAGGGAAATTTAATCAATACACAGAGAGCAGGCTGGAGAGTGAGGTGCACTGTTCGGCACCACTGTAGCATGAATATTACACTCGGGGGGGGGGGGGTTCTAGTTTTCTAGAATTTTAAATAAACGTAGCAGATACTTTGCTGAGTCTGTAGTGGCTTATCTAGACAGCGTGGCTGTTGTTTGTTAGCCTCTCCTCAGGTTGCACCAATCTCTGGGCGACAACCAGAAACACTGCACTTGGGTCCAAAGAGGGGTGGGGTTGCATCTGTGCCTACTGATGCAGCTGCTTTCCCTTAACTACTGCTGCAAATGGCAACCCAAAGCCTCAGTTACAGCCATTTCAAAAGGAAAACAAGGAAACCAAATTACATCGAAAGTAAATGGAGCTGGACAGTAGCCAAGTGATGTGTCTAAATCCTCAAGACTATTGCCACTTTCACATATTGGATTCTTTGTCCATATTCTAAAATCCACTTCAGTTTGCTCCAGAGTAGGTGATAAGTGTGAAAAAACTTGAAATGGAAAATTACTGCCGTCTCCATTAAAACCAGACATGTCTGATTAATAGAAACCAACTAAATTCCAGAAAATCCAAACATGTTGGATTCAAAGGAAAAATGAACTCCGTTCTTTGATCTGGTATATTCTAGCAGGACCCTAGCAATTGAAAAGGGATTTTAGCAAAGCCATTCAGTAGTAGCTGGCTGCTTATTCAAAAGTGATCCCCATGCCCCATGGGAAAAGCCTCTTAAACAGTTGGATTATAGGGTGTGACAGGTGCATCCGGTCCACAGGACCAGGCATCGTTATCAGCTGAATGTCTCTGGTACGATTTATCAGTGGTGCAATGATTGATAATAATGAAATGTTATCCATTGCAGTAGTAAGTGTACTTAAGTTGCCACGCTCTTGGAAAGTTGGGTGATAAAGCAGAATACAGGGCAACTTCCTACATGGTATTCCCACCACCATCTCATGCTCTCTCCCACTACCTGTTTTCTGGAGACTGGAATTTCAGCTGGCATTTTAACATATGTGAATGGGTTAAAAAGCAGCAACTTCCCCTCCTAAGCTCATTTGCTAGGTTGAGCTCTATGTGCCTGGAGGCTGGAGGAAGGAATTAGATAAAATCAAAGGTAAATGTGATTTAAAAAAAAATAGCATGCTATCTACCTACTGGAGCCAATCCTTTTCCTAACCCCTTAGAGATAGTGTGATGGACAGTCTTCATTAAGCCTTGTTGTTTCTACCTAAGCAAGCAATGGATGGGAGAGCAGGGCTAGAATCTTGCTTTAACAAGCTGCTAGTAAGGCGGACTCTTGCTTTTTTGAGGTTCTGAAGCCATTTGCATGGGTAGGTAGTTTGGTAACTTGGGAATGTACTAACCCACAATGCATGGAAAGCTGTCTAGCAAACATGGCATGTGTGCCAGGGTGGGGTTCACAGCTGCTGCTGTTTGTTATTTAGGGAAAATCTAATGCATGTGCAATGATGAAGCCACTTTTACCTTTCCAGTTTGCATGCGTGAACCCCCTTCAGATACCCCCAAACCTCACTTCTGTCACGGGACACTTCTTGTGGATCTCCTGTATTACTTTATGCTATCATTTCCCTATGATGCTCTTCCTCTTCTACCCGGAGTTCAGTGTCTATGAACTCTTAGTATTTTTGGGGGGTGGCAGTGGTGGGGCCTGGATAAGGGGAAGGAAGTATGCTGTACATTTCCTCTAAACAGTAAGAGATCTGTTCTCCAGCTAAAGCACACATAACAGAAACAGTCAGTAACATCAATACAGACTGGCAAGGAGACCTTTAAATGAGTAGGCTCCAGTAACAGGTCTGCAGTCTTGAGCTGGAGTCGCATGTATGCAGTGCCAATATGTGACTAATCTGCATGCTGTACTAAGTTACACCTAAGTCCTATCACTGTGCTTAACTTCAACGTACAGAGGAGAATACTGTAGGAAGTTGTTTATTTAAAGGGAAAACATCAACTGGAAACTGAGTCAATTAAAAATAGATTCAAAAGTACATCCAGGTGTCCACATGTGCCCCCAAATCCTCCTGCCTCATGTTGTGGTTTTAAAATATTTCCCTATTTTTTAAAATGTTTTATTGTCCCATGTTGCTGCATCACAGAGCAACACAAACGGGTGAAACAGTGACACAGACTGTACTGCCAAATGTGTTAAGAATTACAGATGCTACTTGTAACAATTACTAGGTAACATTTTTGATTTTTTTTTTAGGCTAATTGACTCTTGAAAGTTGCCTTATTAAAGAAAGTTTGTATTTAAAGATCCCACAACATGTTCGCACATTAATCTCTCTCAGGACACCTCTAATCCTAAAGGAGCCAAAGGAATGAACATATTAATGCATTAACTTATTCCAGGAACCTCATCTTGCCTTTTAAATCTTTCATCCACATACTGACCTAGTCCAACCCTGCATAGCTTGTGAAAGCTGATGAGATCAGAGCAGGAAGTGGGTGCTGCTTAATTAATACCTTTTGCTAGCCCCCCTCGCCCCCTCCCAAGGAGGAGGGAGAAGGGTTAAAACGTGAATCCAGCTGCCCCACTTTTGAGCTGCTATTTCTTAAAGCTGGAGCCTGTACTGTTTTTAATAAATAAAATTCCTGTGTAATTGGCTGGACGATTAGTAACACACAAGTTACAAGGTATCCAGGTGTAGGGATGTAGAGGCCAGAACTCACTACTGAAATATTTTAAAATTTCTTGTTCCTTCGAAGCCTCCTCTGATCAGATAGCTATGCTCTCTCTGTGCTGCTTGGGTCCCATACAGCCTTTTCCTCTGGCTGTCAGATGTATTAACTGCTGAGCCTGCAAACATCTGTTTTTAGTAAAGCTTATGTTAAGCTAAAGTCCCAAATACAGTTTTGCAAGTATGCTCTGAAACAAGGGCCTGTGCATTTAATCTTGCTGCAGATGAAAGTTTAATAGCTGCATAATTTCTCCAACCCACTAGCAGAGACATTAAACAAACCATCCCTTTGCATCTCTCGCTAGGGTAGGGGGAGTTCTAGATTTACTGGGGACTACATTACCCTAGATTTTCTTGTCAGGTTTTGAAAACTTTTTCTGATTTTGGATACCTTGCTAGTAACGCCCACCAGCTTGTTATATTTTAGTCTGACAAGTTTGTTAATGAGTTTCCTTACAGTTCAAGATTCCCAGCACAGGCTCTGATTGCATAGGCATCTGCATCTCAGTGGATGGGCCCATGTTCATGAAGACTAGAGAGCCTGTGACCTTACTTGGGCCATTCCACCTTTTCTAACACTGACTTCTGAAGGGCTGAGCAGACCGCACCTGCTGGTTTTTACAGTTGTATTGCTGGGGTATGATGCAGTTAGGTTCCCAGCATTAATGAGTTCCTGCTCTTCGCTTCCTTGGGATAATTCTGTCCTGAATAAACCCTGCCTGAATTATCATAATACTGCTAACGATCCCAGCAACTCGTACTTGACAACATTCTCTCTATGACACACATTAAGTGTCACCCTTCCTGAAGACTGGAAATACAGCACCAAAGTTCTTTCATGCACACGGTCTTTAGGCTTGGCCCTAATAAGAGTGGTTAAGGCAAAAAATGCAGAGGTCACTGCTGGCTGTTTTTTGTTTAGACAAACATTAAGCTATGTGAATTTTTATTTCAATTTATATCTGGCTTGATGGAGAGATTTAAGCTTAAAGCTAGCCCAGACTTTTCTCTCTGAAGCAGCCCGCACAAGCTCTATGCATCTAACTTTTGTTTGGGTTGCAGTTTTCTTCCCCAGTCCTTTGTTTATTTTTGTTTGTTAGTCTCGGTTAACGCTCTAGGCCAGTTGGGGCTCCTTGATACCGCCCTTGACTCCTGGAGCACAAGTAAGCTACATCTGAGTCCTTGTAACTGCTGGGGTCTCATTGTTTCTCCATTAATTTCTTTTGCAGAAAGGGACTCCAGGTGCTTTCTTCCCATTCCCGTTAATTGAAGTAGCTGCCCCTGTAGCCTGTGGCTGTTTGCTGTTACTTATTATTGGTCTCATATTTATGATTCTCACTGCAAGGAAGAGGCGCCAATCGGAGGGAACCTACAGCCCAAGCCAGCAAGAGGTGGCAGGAGCTCGCTTGGAGATGGACAGTGTCCTAAAGGTGCCACCGGAGGAGCGTTTAATATAGGCACCACCTTGGCAAAGAGATGCACCTGCAAGGTCTGCTTTGACCTTGAGATTTTTCCAGCACTTGTGGCAACAGACCCTCTAGCTCAGTTCCTTTAAGGCATTGGTGGTGACCTGGACTTACATGTACACAGATTGTTTAAACAATGGCAGTTCCAGCATGTTACATGTTAATCAAGTCAACTACACACTGCTGGACTCTGGCTCAAAATAACCCCCCTGACCTACTTCCTTTCACGCATTCACTGGACTCCTATGGAGACAGGCGCTCTGAGGTGATGTAGGTGTTTGCACCTGCTAAGAGATGTCCCATGCGCCATTCCACCTCTTGTACAGCAGTCATATTTTTAAAGACTGTTGCAAAAGGAAAAATTAATTAGACACGAAAACTGCTGCAGGCGGGGAAGCTTTTCCTTGAGTTGCAAAGCAAACTATCTACTTTAATGTTAAATACTGAATCAGAATGTATAGAGGATATTTATGATCAATTTGTGTATTAGTTTAACTCTCCAAAAATTCAAACTGACTTACAGCCTTCTGTGCAACCCTATTGGGTTGAGGGGTAGAGTGTTTCCAAAACTGTTTTCACAACGCAGTCTTTAACAGCAACAGCAGCTGTGAACTCCTGCCTCCTGATAGACACAACATTTGAAGGAACTGTCAGGAACTACTGAAGTCATTGTACAATCAACACGTTTTATAAAGTAACCTCTGTTTGGGATAGAACGTTAGACATTCCCATGGGTACTGCACAGGAACTGTGTAGTAATAACCTTGTTTACGAGAGGGTGGACTCAGATACCTGCAGTATTTGTGCTAGTTCAGTGCCTATTCCCAAATGTTTGTTCTTTGTTCTCTGAGACTGAGGGATGGGGACAGCATCACCCAACAGGCAACAAGGAGGAAGCAATGCAGTTGGTATTTGCCTTAATAGATGGTTTTCATCTCTATGAAATAGAGGCTTTGAGCCACAACCACTGCACCAAGCAATTTTCATCTCCACTGAGACTTGATAAAATGGTTTGTTCTTCTCACTGGCCTGGAAATTCTCACGCTCAAATGCAGTAAAAATTAGTGGTGGAGGGAGGGGCTAGACTGGGCTGGTGGTGGCTTTGATTTTTCATGTAATATGCAACTTTCTACCAACGCGCACTGTGAGTAAAATCAGTAACACCATGTTCCACCACAGCAGCCAGCATGGGCGCATCTTAGCAACTCCTCGTTTGTGGGAGCAGTTGGGGCTGCAGGGGCTACCCTGCTCCTTGCACTTGTTGCAGCCTCTGTGATCGCCATGAAGAAAAGGAGAGCAACTCAGGGAACATACAGTCCCAGCCGCCAGGAGAAAGACGGGGCACGAGTGGAGCTGTGGAACGTGATCAAGCTGCCACCAACAGAGCGGCTGATATGAGCACTAGGTATGATCAGGGGCTGCAGTTTTCAGCCATTACAGTTGCTAGAATAACATACAGACGCTCTTTGTGGGGCAATCCCATTCACCACTTGGTTTCTCTACAGGAGGGGGCAGCTGTCCACTCACTGTTGACTGGAGTAATGAACCTTGTTTTGGCCTTCGTGATTGCAGCATAACCCTGGTGAAAACAGCTCAGCCAGAAAGGGCAGGGGAACAAAAGAAAGCTTTTGAGGGCAGTTACTGCTTGAGTTGTTTGTATACAAAAGTGTTACACAGCCTACACTGATTAGGAAAAGAGAGGGAACAGAACCCATCCTTCCTCTCCCTTTGTCATTTGATGGTTCATGTCAGCAGTAATTCTCACTGCCATGAAATCAGCACAAACATTATGTTGACCGTTAGCAGATAGCAGCAAGAAGACAGTTCAGGGAGGCCTAGTTAACAGAGTAAGCATTTAATTTCTTCACTTAATGCTGAGTGCAACTCCAAGAAATCTGCCAGTGCAGAGGGAAGGAATCCCCTCTCCCTACACGGCAAGGACTGGCTGACTGACCACTTGTGGAGGATGCTTTCCATAGCTCCCTTCTTCCAGGGCCCAGATTAGAATCACCACTTACATTGAAGACAAATTAAAATGTGCGTGTTTGTTAGACACTTGATTGTTCTACGACTAAACCACTGGAAGTGCCTTGTTGTGAACGAATCACCAGTTACAGTATTAACTTTTTCAAATCGAATGTTTAGGTAGAGGAAAAACTGATCACTTATTTGATCAGCGTTTATAGTGAGGATGGTCTTAATGGCCTGGATCCTGGGTTTTTTAAATTATTTCATAGCTATAGCATCTGCCACCTACACACAATCAGCTAGAGTAAAACTCCTGAATTCCTGAGTAAAAAATAGGGATTGGATTTAGGTTGTAGAAGTGCAGAGAGCAGTCCCACTAGGATTTCAGGCAGTTATGTACTAAGGGTGAAATTCCCTGGTGTGCAGAGGGCCAGCACTTAAGGCAGCACGATGGAGTTTGGGGCTGGCCCTTTACACGGGGGTGAATTTCACCCCATGTAAGAAATGTGTTGAATTATGCACTGAATACATAATTAAGTGTTCTACTGTTTTGTAAAATATTACATTGATTTTTCTCATCCTAATTTCCCTGAGACGGACAAACTAGTTCCCGTATGTCTTCATTCCACCTTTTGATAGCTGCCGCATGCAGTATTCCCTGACCACCACCGTGTGTCAGACACTGTGCAAACACCTGCTACAGCACATGCCAACTGAGATCTAAAATCATTAGCATTTCATCATAATTATTACAAAGACCAGTGAGAAATATTTTACAAAACAGTGTCTGCTCATATCTTCAGAGCACTCCTTAATAAGCAGAGGTGTGAATCCACACGCACATCACAGCAGACTGCCTTTGGAAGGAAATCCTCTATACCAGGCTGGTGTTTGAAAGTATTATTCTACTTACTGTTGCTGTCAATAGTTCTGAAATTCTAATAAAAGGGAACAGGTCTAAAACTAGAGATTCAGCCAGTCCTCTTCAGGGCAAGTCCCCTTTGCACAAATAAGTGTTTGAATGAAGACCATATATTCTGAAAACACCTTTCACTTCTATTGTAATCCTATGTGCAAAAATTCAGTTAAATGTCACATTACAACAATGCTATCCCTCTAATATTGATGGAGGAGAAGCAAGGGGTGACCATTCAAGGGTAGGGAGTTGTGAATATCTTTGCAGAAGAGATTATCTAAATCAGGGGTTCTCAAACTGGGGATCAGGACCCCTAAGGGAGTCACAAGCGGTCAGCCTCCACCCCAAACCCCGCTTTGTGCAGCCAGCATTTATAATGGTGTTATAAATTAAAAACACTTTTTTATATATTTAAGGGGGGGGTCGTACTTAGAGGTCACATTTGAAAGGGGTCACCCGTACAAAAGTTTGAGAACCACTACTCTACATTTCAGTACATGGAGACTGCCACAGATGTAGTATTAATGCTGATGTAATTTACCTTTAAACCCAGTGATCTGCTCTACCTGTTAGTTCTCCAATTGTTTTCTACTGAGGTTTAACTCAAGTATAACACTGCTGCTTCCAGATCCTCTAGCAATAGAACCCTGTCTGTGCTATCCACCCAGCTGCTGCAGGGAGACTGGATGAACTGCAAATTCTGAAATGGTGTTTGTGGCCATCAGCATTTGAGCAATTGTGGGGGAAACAGGTCCTACAAGACAGGCACTACAGAGCTGAGCTGTTTGCTGAGTCTTTTGGAAAGGGGATGAATCCACCTCCGAATGTTCCTGCCTCAAGGCTGGAATAGCTTGCCATGTGCAGGAGACCCTTCTCACCAGAAGACAATGATAGTGGGCCTCTCTCACTGGAGGCATAACCGTGATGAACTATGGCCAAAGCGTTCCTGGGAGTGAGGTGGGATCATGCCCCAGCCTTACCTCAGGAGACTTGGGATAAAACGTTTATTTAGGGCCCAAGTGAAATGACTGAGTTCATCCCATGAGGGCCTATCATAAATCCACAGCAGGCGTATTTATGATTCTTGAATCCCCAGAAACCCAGACTAGACTAGCAAGATGTTGCTGCACATCTGCACTCACATGCAGTTGGAAACTTGTACCTTTCTTCTTCCGTTGCGCTTTGAAAACATAAATTGTATAAATTCAAAAAACAAATGCAGCAACAAGACCTAAAACCACTGCTATTCTGAGATAAGAAATAGATTTGTGTTACACAAAATGACTATTACAAAACTACTGAACTATCCCTAAAGCTGATAATCTATGAAAAACACAGTAGGGTAGGACGGGAGACCTAAAAACAGCCTGAAGGTAAACTGAAAGCAAGAGGTGCATCTACATCCCTCTTCTTAGGTAATCCCAGTTTCTTTACAAGGTTATCAAAGCAGGTTTACTAGCCTGACTTCAGGTATTCCAAAACCACAACTAGTGAAAGGGTACAAGACCATGACAAAGTATTTTTAACATTTCTGCTATTTAATTTATGGAGCATTTTTTCCACTGTGAATTTAATTTTCTTTTGATACTTAATTTTTGAATATATTTTTTCACAAACCAATTTGCTACAGATGATGTTCCTCAAAGACAGTTGATTTTTTTTTGTAAATGTAAATTGCATAGATGTGTAAAGATTAGACACTGTCTCAGATAAATTTATTTACAATAAAAGGTGGTTAAAAATGCATCTGAGCCTTGTCTCTGATAGTATCTTTAGCTGATAATGAACACAACTAGGGCTTGTAGGCATTACAATAATGCAAATAATAAAACATCAGCACAAACTTGGCTCACAGACTATGTGGTAACTTAGTTACAAGCTTAGATGTAATATAATACAAGCTTTCAGTGGGTGAAATGAGGGCAAACTGCATCACTGCTGGCTGAGGGACTTGCTCACCATTAATTTATTTTAGTCCCTCTAGAAGAGGGAGCGGAGAGGACACAGCCAGCCATGAAATCAGGAGAAAAGGTGAAATCTCCTACCAGACTTTGAGGTCTTAATTGGGACAGATTGTAGTGACAGCCTCTCATGGAGTGGAAATGAAGGATGCTATGTGGCAGAGGCGGGTGGCTTTGGGGGAGGAGCATGGAGGATGACAGCTATAGGGAGTATGCATGAAAGGATGGTTCTGCCCCGCCACCACTTGAATGTGTGGTTTTAGGGAGGCTGGGTGGTTAGTCCCAGGAGTCTTCACTTCAAAGGCCAATGGCCTGATTTTCAGAGAGAGTTTTTCTCCACCTTTACTGTGCCTCTGTTGAAATCTATATTAAAACATTGTAAATACTTTCTGGCACACAGTTAACTCAACACAGTGGCTGTATCCCCTTGTACTGCTATCCCTTTCTCAGAGGGAGGTTAGTTTCCATGGAAGGTTGCCTCCTAACAGCTGGACTCATGTTGTCTGGGGATGTCAATTAAACTAGAGACCAGGCTTGTGACTGGGACTGACACTGTCAGTTGTGCCACAGAAGCAGAAGCTCATGTTTCCACCTATATGGCTGTCAGCAGTGCCACCTGCACAGACGTTTAGCTGTGTCCCAGACAGCATAACCCCATCCAAGCCTGTGATCTCCATTGGCCAGTGTGAGTGTGGGGTGACACTCCTGCCACAGCTGCAGGATAAGCTGTGAAGCTTTTCCCCAAATGAGAATATTGAACCTGCAGTCTGGAAGGAGCTCAGCTCCAACACTGCTAAACCTCACTTTCCTGGGAGAATGTAAAACTGCAGAGTACAAAAGCAGCAGTAGCAGAGATTAGAATTCATCTGTACATTAGCTGGATGTGGATTTAGGAATGACTGTGCTTAGTACAGGGAATGCTAAACAATGTCAATATGTAACAAAAGAAAAATCGCTAACCTATAGAACAGTGCTAGCACATACGAACCCGAGACCTTCCACCAAATAAATAAGGAAAACACACCAGTTAGTGGAGGGGTTGGGCAGGTCAGGCCACAGTGACATGCTTGGTGGATATGCCCAATAGGCTGGAGTGAAAGAACACAAACACCTAGATACCAAAGTATTTGGTGCATGGAACACAGTCTTCTAGTCTGAGTGCATCATATCTTTCTAAAACAGAAGTGAGAGAAGGCCAGATATGGAACTGACTTTCATAAGATTGGAAAGATCTAACTTCTATGATCCAAAGAAATCACACTTGGGAAATGCACTTATTTAGCAGCCAACCATATAGGTGCAAAATGCTGGAAAACTTCTTTAAATTATTGGAGTAAATTCACATGCCACACTCAATGGAACAGATGGCATAGTCCAAGAGACCTAGGCCTGTTCTCTAATTCTGTGCTTCCAGTACGGAATAGAAGATACTCTAATGTAGATAAGGAGACTTACGCGGTAAGAGAAAAATCTCCAACAGCTGGTTTACAAAGGCGGAATTCAATGTAATCAATTAATTGTTCAAACATGCAACTGACTGTAGCTTGTTTATAACATTCCATCCATCCTACCAAGATACAGAAACAACATTCACTCGACCTCTGCTTAGTGGCAGTAAAACATCCACATCCCTGGTACTCCCGTGCCCTGTAAGATACCAGCGACATCAAAGCACATCAGACACCCAGAGAGTCGAGCTTTGGCAGGACCGCTGTGTTTACTGAGCAGATTTTCATCTCTAGCTATTCACACAGGGATTTGCAAGACACTAACTTTCTCTTGAAAAATATCCAAATATATTCACTGTCCAACAGATTCACACACCGGTTTCCACACCCCGTGGTGGTAAGAAGCACCAGCTAACAGTATGGGCTGTTACTGCTTCTACCCTAACGAGAGACTGTAGCCACATTTTCTGTTCCAGGGGGAACAGAGATTCTTATACCTATGTTCACAGCTCATAAAGCTTTTGTCTCATTGCAGAATGATGTGAGCGGAGAGGCATTGATAACATGATTGTTTTTCCCATTTAATATCTTAAAATCACGACTAGGATAGAAGTGTCATCCTACTACTTAACCCCTCACATGCCACAGCTTCTATCTGGGATTAGCTCCACCCTTCCCCCCAGCAGCAACCACACTGACAGCCCACGCTGAGACGTGGCCTGTTGAACGTCCTGCTCTTACTCTCAGAACCAAACAACACTGAGTTCTTATATAGTGGTTTTAATCAACAGATCTCAACGTGCTTCACAATCTTTTAACATACTAACGCCTGATATGAAGGAATAAACAGCTCGTTAGTCAAACGTTGAATGGGGGCCCAATCTGCTAAGGGCTGAACACCCTCAACTTTAAAGGACTTCCATTGGAATTGAAGACGTTCACCACAGAGCAGGATCAGACATGCCTCTCCTCATTAATTCTCAGGCACCTTGTCCAAAGGCATCTTGAATCAAAGTTTGCTCAGTGGTCAACAAGACAGCTAGCTAGTCCATTCAGTGTGCTTTTCTTCTATTTCAGGAGTTATGCTAATGATTAACAAATAAAAATCATACCCTCTGATCACTGTGCTTAAATATTTCCTCTGTTGGTTGGAATTAACTGTATAAGGCTCAGTAAACAAGATTTACCTGTCCTTCAAAAGGTGAACACTTTCTGAACACACCTACTGTAACAGATTCAGTCCTAGTGGATGGCACTTATCCACAGACTGAACTGCATCTCTGCTTTCATCACGCATAGTGACTTCTAGGATGAAGGAAAAACACACTGGGCATAACCTGAAAAGGTACGGTTACAAAATAAATTGTTCATTGCACAGGAAGAACGGGCACGAAGGACACGGATTATACATGAAACTTGCCCTGGATAATATAGCGTAAGCAATGTAAGAAGCTTAAGCTGACAAAGTAGTAGTAAAAAGCTTATAGTGTACAAGTCATAGGGACCCCAGAACAGACTGTGGAGACTATAAATGACTCCAGGTAGATTTCTTTTTATTATCCACTCTAGTCAATCTATTCCCCTGGCACAGGAGGGATCACTTTGGTCATAGGGGCTGATGTGGGGAGTCTGCAGGGAGTGAGAACTTTAGTCTGTTTAAAATTTTTATTCAGCGCTGTCATAGCCATGTTGGTCCCAGGATATGAGCGAGACAAACCACCTTTTGTTGGTGAGAGAAACTGAAGATAAGACCTGAGGATCTCTGTGGAGCTTGAAAGCTTCTCTCACTGACAGCAGCGGGTCCAATAAAAGATATTACCTCACCTACTTTGTGTCTCAGATTTTTTAGGGAGTTTAATGTGCCTGGGCCCCAATTCAGGAATGCATTTAGGCACCACGTGCTTGAGTGCTTTCATGAAGAGTGAGGTTTTCCTGAAGTGGGACCAGACTGCATATATTCCAATAGCACCTGCTTAGCTGAAGGAACAACAATACTGCATGCACTTCACTTCAGTCAAGCTGTCTCCAGACCTGATTGATAGTTTCATCTGTTTAAAGGGGTGTGCATTTCCCTTGAAAGAAAAGCTGCACTCTCTTGTGCTTACGGATTTTTACTCCCTTCTATTTGGAAAGCAAATTGGGCAGATTCTTCTTCTCTGGTTTGAATTTTTAACCTTAAATTCTAGAGCAAGTTTGGAAACCCCATTTCATGCCAGGAAAATGCTGCGTGTGTGTACTGCAACTACAATTCTCGGAGGTAATTAACATTTGTATAACATTAGCACAGGGAGGCCCAGGGCACTCAGCAGCAAAATTCTCACCGGCCTACTGCAAATACAAGTTCTGATACACTGAAAAATAACAACAGATTATTTGGGCATAAGCTTTCATGGGTAAAAACCCACTTCTTCAGATGCATGGAGTGAAAATTACAGAATTACAGACTTTTCATTCCATGCACCTGAAGAAGTGGGTTTTTTACCCACGAAAGCTTATGCCCAAATAAATCTGTTAGTCTTTAAGGTGCCATCGGACTCCTTGTTGTTTTTGTGGATACAGACTAACACGGCTACCCCCCAATACTGAAAAATAATAAGATGTCATGTGACCCAAAAGGGGCAGTTGCTAACAATGACTGAACAGCTGAGCTTCAAAAGGGCCTGGCTGGGTGGAAATACATTTAAAACTATATACACACACAACACAGCAGAAGAGCTGGTGCATACTGAATACAATAGTTTGGAGAGTGTAAAGGGCAACTCATGCCATCTAGAAAACAAGAATTCTGTTTTGCAAAAGCGTTCAACATTTAAACATTTGTTTCCATTCTGATCCGGAATGAGAACTTTCACATTTTTTTTCATGAAAACAAACAAACAAAAATGGACACATACACAGCCCACCATACCAGAACAAAAGAGCCAAAGGCCCAGTTGGTGCTGAATCTCAGAGCAAGGAATTGGACCAGGGTCTCCCGCATCCCAGGTGGGCGCCCTAACCTCGGAGTTATTATGTATTCTGAGGCAGGGTCTCACACACTCACTCTCAGACCTGAGAAACCCTCCCGGCAAAGTTCAGTCAAAAATGAGGTTTCATGAAAAGTTTTGGTTTTGACAAATGGACATTTTACTTACGAAAAATATTAGCTGAAGAACTACCAACCAACTCTAATGGTTATCTGAGACATTTCTGTGAAGATTAATTCAAAGTAATAAACTCACACTTTATATAGGCTTCTCAAGGACAGAGACACACAGAAATCAAATAATTTTTTTTTAACCTAAATTATCCAATCCTAGACCCTAAAATGCTTCTAACTTGATCAGTAGGACAAGTCAGAACAGCAGTTTTGATTACCTGTAGGAGCATTGCTGAACTCTGGCCCATACACTTAGCGGCTTTTAAAATGAGAGGGAAAAGAACGTTCTAATGGATAAGAGCACATGTAAATAAGGAATGCAATAAAAAACCCCAACAAACGTGCACATCGCCAACTAAGGGGAGTATAATGCCATTGGGAAATTGCTAAAAATGTGTTAGCTGTTAGGTGAGTGCAATGCCCAGCATACCAGATCTCAAAGTAGGTTCTTTTAAAACCAAAACAGCAACATTACATCTGAGTCCTGCATTAAGTATCTGAGACATCTCTTCCAACCACACAATTTGCTTAAATCTGCCACTATTAAATGAAAACCATGTCAGATATTAAACAGTTTATATGAGACAAAATTAATACCACCCTGGATGGTTTGATTCTTTTATTATGCTAAACCTGCAAAAAGGATTCCCTTATTTGCAAATTCAATCCAAGAAGTGAGGAAAAGGACAAACATTAGCCAAGTGCTCCTACTAGTAAGGATCTCTCTCAGGTGGGCCCAACTGTTTTTTCCTTCTGTAAAATAAAGTGAAGGGTGAATAACATGATAAAGTGTTTTAATACTTTTCAGTGTCTCAGGATTGGTCTCTTAAAATCAAGACGTATTTGTGGATTTCAAAAGAACAGTGTAGGAGACTGCTACTGCAATACGTTATAGCAATGGGTGAACAGAACAAAACATTAAATACGGCTGGAAAATACCTTGCAATGATACAGAAATACCGTAGGATTTTCCCACTTCGTTTAAAAGAAATACTCAGTACACAGCCAGTGCAGAGCATTAAAAAGGAGACACTAGAAGTATATGTAAACGAAACGGCAATTCATATGCACCACTTTATAGTATACACCTAGGAAAACTGAGAAAGTTTTGTGACTCAGCATACAGCAGCTAAAGGGGTTCAGAGATTCCAGACCAAATTGGTAACTCAGACATTCACATTCTGTATAGTCTAGAACAAAATGCAGCTAATCTTGTAGACTTTAAATATTTTACTATTCAGAACTAGGCAATATCAAAACCATCCGTCTTCCAGCAAAAAAAAAGAAAAAGAAAGAAAGAAAGAAAGAAAGAATACAAAACTGATTGAATGGCTTGTAAAAGCAACAGTACTTTACAGAAATATAACAAATGCAACATTAGGGTCTCCCCCAAACTGTTGGCATTCAGTTATTAGAGTAGATTTCTCTTGTATTGCACAGGCTCCAATGTAGACAGCCATTTTCACACACTAGAATAAGAGGGCCTCCAAGGAGACTATAGGAACAAGATACACTGCAGAGAATTTGGATAGAGTCTCACAAGAATTTCCCATATGTCCACAACTGCTTCTTTTACTTAAGCAAAGACTTAATGGTGACAAAATCACTTTTGAATAGGTTTTTTTTAAAGCAAGTAAAAATCCAAAACCCAACAACACTGAAATAACACAAACAAAAATGATCACTGTAAAGGTAGCACTTTTTATAAGAAATGCCAACCTTAAGCATTGAAACGTTTGAGGTCATGGTGGCCAGAGAGAAATGTCTTGCAAAATGCAAATCAATAAATCCTTTAACATGTTCATTGCTTTATAGTACATCGCATGATCCCACCACCCTCCACTTGTGTTCTCAGCAAAAGTAGGAACAAAGTTCATGACTCTTCAGACAGGATGAACAAGGGAGGCTGAGCCCTGTATCCGGTGACAAGATCTCAGCTGCATCAAGGTGGCACTTAGTGCTTCCAAAAATACAGCAAGGAGAGGCAGCTGTCACCTATTAACACTCAAATGTTATATCACTTACTCAGCAATATCTATAGGTTGTGATTTCTGTGTACAGACGTACTGTGGCTTTACCAATCTGAAACTAGGCCTACTAGTCAATGTACTACTGTTTGGCTTGGAGAACTCAAAAGCTGGGAATACTTATGCCCTAATTTTTGTTCTCTTTTTTGTAATAAAATAAGATACTATTACATCCAGTTCAAATACTGCCATCTAGAACATTTATATATAATATTAACATAGGATTACAGATGAACTAGGCTATAGTTTAAGGACCCCATCAAAAGACATTTTCCGATGTCTTTGTCTAAAAACTAAATTGCTGGTGCTTCCAGTTTCCCATGGGAGACAGAGGATCGAGCCCTGAGCTGCAGGGTGCTGTGCTCTGTGCTGTACTTTGGCTGTAACTGGAAATTGTTTGGATTTTGTACTGAAGAAGTCCCTGCTCTGTGGGTGGTGGTAGTGGGGTGAGTGTAAAAACAAACAAACCCTACAACAAAAGCTGATAAAATTGTGTAATTAGTCAAGTGTATATATTGCTTGACAGGCTTTTAAACAAACTCAATTTAAGCCCAGTGGATTAACTCAGTACAAACCACAAGTCTTGGTTAGTTTGTTGCACACTACATATGTAAGCAAAACATTATAAGCAATAGGTGAAATTGATCTGACCACTGTTCACACAGGTAGGAAGCAAAAACTACGTGCTGTGTCATGTTCCAGGCCGTGCCTGGGACTGTGAGAATACAAGGGGGGGAAAGGAGCAGTTTCTGATTCAGTAGTCTCTTGAAAAGGCTGTTTGTGGGGAAAGAAAAGAAAATAATAACCTAATAACCTGAATGCTCTGGCTAGCGCAAGAGTCATTGGAGTTTTCACTGACTGCAGGCAAAAAGCCAGCTAGGATACCAGTGAGAAACCATAGCTGGTAATGGGACAATGTGGGGGTTCATCAGCAAAATGGACTCCAGCCAGTAGCACTTGTATGTGAATTCTAGAAGAGCAGTTGTGTTTCCTGTGTCTATAACTTTCCATATAAAGAAAAATGTTTTTGTGCTGGCTCAAAACAAGCCAACCAAATAACAATAATAATAAAATAAAAAATCCAACCCCCCCCAAAGAAATAAGGTTGGGTGGGAGCATTATTCAAAGGTTTCCCATTGCTTTCTGAGCTGTTCTACTTTACCTGGTGTGGCTGAAACCTCCTGTTTTGTCTTTTTTAACAAGTCTTCAAATGGATCTTTTGTCTCCTCGGGCTTTGAGGGAAGTAACACTGACTCTAAGCCCTTAGCGGGCCTCGGGGGAATCAGAGGGGGGTCGTTAGAACTTAGCGCCAACCCTTGCTTGACATCTAGCTTTGAGCCAGAATGGCTTGCTGGTAATGTTCTGATTTTAGAAGGACGTGCTGGCTGCAGAGAGCTGGCTGGGGAAGGGTTATGACTCTGCTGCAGGAAGGAACTAGCCTGTGGTGCTGTCGGAGCCTGGCCAAATAGATGGGGCATGGACAACGCTGCAATGTTTGGCTTAGGTCGCTGTGGTTGGTAAAAGCCAGAATTAGGTGTCATGAAGCTGGAGCTATAAGCGTGGCCTAAAGGAGGGGTAAAGGGTCCCCCTGGGGGTCTGACCAGCGATATCGTCAGGGCTGCTGGCACTGTCTGTGTAAAGGGATTGAGGGATGGCTGCAGAAATGGCGGTGCTGAAGGAGGGTATCCCAGCGGCTGGGTGAATGGTGCCGGCGGAGGAGATGCAAAGTCGCCCACCACTGAAGCAAAGCCAGCAGCAGAGCTTGGAGAGGCTGAGCGCTGCATATTGCTAGAGCCTTGCTGGGATCCCATGTTTTGCCAGCTGGTTGTTTTTAATGGATCCAGCAGACTAAGAAGATAGTCACTTTCACTACCGGCATTTTCTGTGTTAACCTTGACTGGCTGGAGCATCTCAGTAGTACTGCTAGAACTGGACAGAAGCTGAGAGGGGTGAGGGGAATAAGTTACTGACTGTCTGAATTCTGGGTCAAGGGACACATTCCCGGCTCCAAAGGGCTCCTGCATGAGCTCTGAAACCAAGTCGCTACGTCCCGTAATGTAGGTGTTCACAGTGTCTGCTGTCCCAGCTGGAGTCTGCGGTTTGGTGGGTCTGGGCGCAGGTGGTGGAGGGACTATCCCTTGCTCTGGAGTTTTTCGGCCCTGTGGTCTAGGGATGGTGATGTTCCCTTGAATAGCCGTGTTCCCTTCTTCCTTTTCCGCAGGCACCAGGATGCTGTCTCTGCTCCGGGGTCTCCGTGGGATTGATGGGATGGTCCCAAAAGAAGTCAGGGGCCTCTCTGGCGAGCTTTGGGCATATTTGGTAGGAATAGCCATGTCATCGTGACCCATACTCCACAGCTTGTTGTAGGGGTGAGAGAGTTTCACTGCTGGCACAATCCTGCTCCTCTCAGATTCACCAAGATCCATCCTCTGCCAGAAAGTACAAGACAGATTAACATCTCCTGCTCAGCACAGACGTGAACAGCACAGCCATAGAGGGCAATAGGAGGGGCTGGAGAGAAGGATGCACACATACTGCAAGCATTTGCAGGTGAGGGACAGAGAAAAGACTGTGGTCTAGGCATGAGGATAGGAGACAGGAAGTCAGGCCTCCGGGTTTTAATTCCAACTCTGCCACGGATGGGTTATGTGACATTGGGCATATCCCCGCACCTTCCGTTTCCCAAATGTAATCTGGATGCAGTGAAATCTACTTATGGGGGAAGTGGAGGAGACCAGGCTCAAAAGCTTTAATTAACATACAGCAAGTGCTCTGCGATACCTGGCTAGAAGCCCCTAAGTATCATTATAGGCGTGATGCTACATGCCTTTGCTTGGTGTTGCACAAAGATGTCAAAGGGTCTATACTTCAGTTTTGCACTTGCTAACAAGGCTATTCAGGAAATAAATCGATTCCTCTTTTTGACTCATGTTGGCCAAAATGCAAACAACTCAGAAATGAAGGGGCCGCGAAATCTCTGTCCATCTCAGGTACTCATCTGGCCCCCAGTGCTGTAATATCTGATTGCCTCAAAAGCTTTACTGTATTTATGCTCACAAACTCTTGTGGGACTATTATCCCAATGTACAGATGGAGAACTGAGGCACAGAGAGACAAAGTGACCTGGCTGTGGTGGAGCAGAGATCTGAACCAGGGTTTTCCAAGTCTTGGGCTACTGCCCTAACTACTGCACCATCCTTTCGCTTCCTAAACTGCTTAGCATTTGCATCGCTGAGCACCAGCCTCACGGCTATCGGTGTACTACAGCTGGGGGACATGGCAGATTCTGGGAAAAACCCCTTGTAAATGGATTGGGATTCCTGCTTTGAAAACGAAAGTCTTGGTTTCTCCTGGCTTTTATGTTGCAACAAAAGACCACTGCCCTATAACCATGTTCTACTTCATGGACAATCTCTCATTCAGAAATGAATCTTCTAAACATACTGGGACAGGATGGGGGAAATGGATGCATTTACATTAAAATACAGAATTCTTTCCTCCAGAAAGCTGGCTGATGGAGGGCCCTTTAATTCTGCAGAAACCCTTCCATTCTTTATCATTTACCTTGTATAAAATCATGCCCATACCTGGTAATCAAAAGTACATTGCAGCACACCCTCCTCTTTGGGGGTCCTTAGGTCTTCCAAGCTTTTGGCTTGGCTGAGAGGTTGAGGCTGTTTTTCCACCTCTAAATTAGTGAAAATGTCCTCCAGGAGGTTAACTTCTGTGACCTTGTCTGGCGTAGGAGAGTCTGGGGGCAGAGCCTCCTCTGCTTTTTCTGGACTGAGAACCTCTTCTCCATCGGCACTATCAGACTCTTTCAGGGCCCGGTATGGCTGAGGCCTAAGAGACAAAAATGCTTTATCATCTCATATCTAGAATGATTTTCTTTCAAATCCTTTTTGAAGTGTGCAACATTTCAAACTAGGGAGTGAATGCCCAAGAGTGATCTCAGCATGGATACAATACACCTGTCATGTGACCCTTACGGTACCTCCTGTAGGGGCTGGCTTGAGCCCACTGTATTGGGTTGAATCCTGAACATTTTACTTATTTCCCTTTTGTTGCACTTTGAAAGTAACATACACCTGGGCCTAATTTAGGAGACATGTGGGTTTAAGATAGCATGTTTTCAAAAGTAAGAGTTTCTTCTAGGTCTCATTACTACTTAGATGATCAATACTTTAGAATATCCCATGCATTTACTTTCACTACGGATGATGTTGGTTGACTTTTTGCGTTTCCGTTGTGATGATGAAAACAGTTTAAATCCAAATTGTGTTAACTGATCTTTCAATAAAACATTTCAATAAACATAGTTCCGTGAGCAGCAGTAAGGAAAGAACGGTTACTCCATTGCCGTCTCTTTTCTTGACAATCCTCCCAATACATCAAGAAAAGGTGGTCATGATTATTTAGCAGCTTTATAAACCATAAAGTAGAACTCAGGGATGAAGGGGATTCAGTTTTAAGAGGACACTTACTGCCCCATTAAAAATTATTTTAATTTCACTATCTTACAAATAGCTAATGAATTTTTAAAGTAAAAGCACACCTTTTACAATCTGTGCTGTTTACTTTTTACATTTCACTCAGCTAGGACAAATGAAGTAGACAAGTCCGGGTCACGTAATGGTTCTCAAAACTCTAGCACAATGCTGCAATGTTTGCAGGGGAATGTTTGGTTGGTTTTTTAAAATCTTTTCCCACTGGAGTTTAGAAATATCACAGTCCAATTTCTTTACTTATATGTTTATGAAAATTATATTATTGGGGGCAAATTACTTTTGACAGTATCCCATTACCAGAGGGAGTGTGTACATACAGTGAGCAGAGGTGGAAAGAAAAAAAGACGACTTTTAAGACTGGAGGATTTTAAATGGAGGGAGACGGGTATTGAAAAGGAGGGGTGAAAAGAAAGCAGTGATGATGCAGTTGAAAACTCGCTGAGCAGAGTTGTATTTGAACATGAATTATCTGACACTAGCTCTCCACTCTGACTGGCTCTGAGCCTGCCCACATGGAGAATACTGCAACGAGGCCCAGTTGTTTTATGCAGGAAGTTGGATATTCCCAACAAAAAAGTGCAGCTGCAAATACTCCTGTGTTTTGCACACAGTGACATTCTCTAAATTCCAGCTCACTCAGCACTGAATGTAATTCATGGGGTTTTCTTGCAGTAATTGGGAGTACTGTGTATAGGTTCAATGATTATACTGGTGTCATCTTATCAAGAGACACTGCAGTCCATGATGGGGAAATCTATTTTACATTTACAGCCAACCCCTGGGTTACTAGAATACACTTCTCACATGTACTTCAGAAAAACATTCCTTGAACACCATTAGATTTGCATATCAGTTCTGCGTATGGGAGAACAGCAGCATAATGTGTATCCAATTAATAATGAGACCTGACATGCATTTCTGTGGTGACTGGCACTTGATTAGCAGCAAGTCTCTCAGTGGCATTTAAACAAGGTTTTGGATTAAGAGAAAATATCTGGGAGTGTGGGGAATGCAATGTGGAAGAATCCTTCTCTTTCTTTCCATTATATATATAATGCAAATTTACGAGCGAAGTGTACCTTGCTTCATTCACCATTACACAAACACTGGCATCCAACCATCAGTGCAGCCATGAAAAGATGCACAAGATAGAGGCACCCAGTAGTGCATATCTCTAGCTAGTGACTTCTCCTACAGCATAAATCTATTTCATAAGGGGCAATAAAGAATGAATTAATAACGCATCTTGTGAAATGCAAGTTCAGGTTTGCATGAAGAGGAGTTGGCGCAACCAGGTGGGATTTATGAGGGTGGAAATGCAGCAGTGTCGATTACGACGACTCAGGTCCTGATCCAAAATCCACTGAAGTCAAGAGAGAGGTCCACTGACTTCTGTAGGCTTTGGATCAGGCCCTTGGTGGAGGCATGTGAAAGCACAATCTTTACAGGTGTGATCAGAATTTCCATCTTTAACCTCACACACAACTTGCTCACAACTCTTTAACATCAGATCTTTTTGGAACAATACTGCAGGGTGGAGTCCTTTGTGAATTAAACATTTCCGGGGTCTTCCCCCTACGTAAGCACAAGTGCAAGATCTTCCTTTCTGTCCTCAGACGGCCAACCCATGGTGGGTCTTAAGTGTCCTCCTGCCTTCTCTGTCATTATGGGGTAATCTTACCCACTATTAGAGGTCTCTGAACCCAACCTCCTCCAATCCACAAAGAGTCAGCTGCCCTGGCTGCCATTATGTTGCTCCCAACTCACTGTGGTGCTAGTTGGCCATCTGAAAGCAGGCTAAAATTCTCAGTCATATTCTTGTTACTCCAAGTTTTGAATATTTCCTCACGTGTAGCAACAGCTAGGGCTACAGGTCATAAATCAGGTGACCTTTGAGAGCACACTGTCTCCTGGACACCACCATATTGGTGCTGCTTGAGACCAGGCGCTGTCTAGATTTTAGGCACTTCCTGCTCTTGGAACAGTCATAAATAGTCTAAGAACAGGCTCCCTCCCAATATTTCAACACCTCATTCTCACACTTTGGGCACAATCAGGAAGTGCATGGAGTTGCAAGAATGAACAGTATTTTGTAGGAATTAACTTTTTTGGGGAGGGCAGGGGGCCCTCAATGAAGGTTCAGGTTTGATCTGACTAGCCCATTAGGATCAAGGCCTTACTGCTCACTGCACTCCCGTGAGGTATGTTCAGAGCGCCAATGACAAAGAGAGGTGTGTATTACAGGTCAATCTGCACTTCACCCCATGTGAGCTTTTTTCTGCATGATTACTCCAATTTTGAAGATGTGGGAATATTTTAATATAGGTCTGTTTCATTCTATTCTGTGCACCAAATTCATGGAAACTGACCAACATGCAAATTTGCAAAAGTGGGTGCTTTTGAAGAATTTCAAAATCCTATGGCTGACCACCTAATCAATATACAAGTGCCTCAAACAGGCATTTATAATCCAAACTGTTGATCTGGACCTCTAAGTTCAGGGTTTAGACATCTCCGTAGGAGTCTTTGTTTGAAAATTGGGCTCAAAAGTGTTAGAGAGGTTTGGGAATGAACTCAGCAGGTACTATTTACAGATAAATAACTACACATGTGGAATCTCTCTCTCTCACACACACACACACACACACTAAATAAAATTGCACATTGATTTATGTAACCCAAAGCATTGTAGCTGTTACCATCATGAAGAATGATTTCTGGGACTGTATTTGAAATGGAATTTATAAAGAGTTAAAGTCAAAAGTTCTTGCCCTGAATGAATTAACATCAAGTTAATAAAATGGGAGTTCAATGATGGGCACAGACAATAAGCAATATCAACTAACTACTTGTGTTATTTCCTGTGTAATTTTGGGTCACATTGCACACTGAGAAGCCTTGGAAATCCTCTGGCTTTGGGAGGAACCTGAGAGGAACTCCTCCATGAGCCATTGAGGATCTGGTATGGGATGGAACAGAGATGCTGGGAATAAGAGGGTGGAACTGGAGGAGGTTGACGACTGAACTGAAGCAGAAGAAGCTCACAAGACAACTCACAACATACAAGTAGCCCTGGATGCAGAAGAATGACAGAAGGGCAAACGGTTTAAGCAGGAAAACAGGAGGGGAAAACAACACACTGGAAGGAAGAGCTAAATGGAGGGTCACCTCCCACACAACCCAAGTCACCAATAACATAAGTTTTGCACCCACATTGTGGGCAACAACTAGCACAGTGCTTCATGCAGGACACATGCGCTTGCATGCCTCAGAGAATCAGAACAGTCAAGCAGGAGAAATATTAATACAATCATCAAGTGCTATAAAGAGATTTTAAAACTCTTTTAAAAATCCAAGCATAAAAGCAGGCAGCCTTGACTGGTGCAGAAATCACCGTTCAAAGCCTGAATTAATACAATGAAAGAACAAAGACTAGACCATTCAAAAGGAGCTGAGAAGAAAAAGTTTTCAGAGAAGGCAGAGACAGGATCCTCTTCCTGCTGAAATTCATCACCAGAAGAGTCCTCAGAGAGGAAGACTGTATAGTGTCGCATGGGCTTTACAAGGCTGAAGGAAACAGGAAGAGAAAAGGAAGTTATAGAGTTGTCACATTCACAGTTGCAGAAGGGAGAGAAAACCAAGCAATTCAGGTTCTATATAATTTCTGAACTCAATTTCCTGCTCCAAGGGCTGAGTACAAGATGACTCAATGGAGTAAGTGTACAGCTTTACTTTGCAGGCTGAAAATACTGTTTTTCTAAAACATCCAGTGCTGCTGCCTCTTGGGAAAAGGTGCTGGGACCTGCAGACCCATCACCACTGTAAGAGGAGCTAGGATGGAAACCAGCCTTCCCACCACAATTCCCAACCAACAATCTGACTTCCTTCCAAATTATTCCTTTGAGCTGTTCTCAGCTTCATTGTACAATCTAATGACATACAGGTTGAGATATCAAGCAGGATAAGCAGAAGAGCACTGCTCAGGTGGGTAAAGAGGGACAAATATCCACAAAATGTATGACAAACCTCCTTGTCCCAAAGCCACACAACTAATTGTACCATGCTGTGCTGCACTACTTACCTACACCATGCTTTCTCCAGAAATGCTGCCTGCTAATGTCTTAATATTTGTCTTAAAATTGCTCACATTTGAGATATTGTTGCTACCAGGCGCTGCTGTAGAGAAGGGGTGTACGTACTATACACATACTGTATAGTACAGGTATAAATGAAATATTACCCTCTCCCCCATTAGTTATATACGGTAAAACGTACACAGCCTTTCTGCTGGAGATGGTGGCTTAAAGTTTTTGCCAGTAAGATTTTACAGTTTTTTTTAAAATCTGAGATACATTGTTTAAACATTTGTTATAAAAATATGTGTCTTGTCCAGCTGATCCTATGAGCTGTGCCTACATATAAACATACATTACGTCTGTGTCTCTGTGTGTTTGTAGATTAACAACAGGCATATACACACACAAACTATATAATAAACAATACACAGATCAGAACTCCAGGTCTGATCCTTTGCCCACTGAAGTCAATGACAAAGTTCCATAATGAAGAAAACACCATAATTCTGTGTGCATATATACAGTTGGCTATCTGTATAGTAAGGAGAAGACATGGTGAGAAAGAGAAAGCATATAACTGAGAATGGGACACAGAATAAGTATTTCAAAGACGCTGATTTTGTGGATACTTTTCCATTAATAATTGTAGCTGTCAACTGCTTTTTTATTTTGTTTTGTTTAACCTTAAAGCAGCTAGATTATTCTTTCCAGTGTAAAGCAGAAATGATTTACTGAATTTGCTCCAAGGCAAATGGAAGTGGATACTACTGCTTTAAACATTCAGAGTGATCCTCAGCTGAAAAGTGGAGGAGATGGCAGAGAGGGCCCATGTCGGAAACATACTGGATGCAAAGGAGAAAAGAGCCATGAGAAATTAGCAGCAACCAGGAGAGAGTGCATGCATGTAGTACAGCACAAATCTGCCATTCCTCTCGATAAGATTAAGCCATTTATTAAACAGAAGCATTTAAGAACTCTCAGAAATATTCTAAAGCATTTTAAAGAACTAAGAAGTCCCAAATAGAAACTTTTTTTTAAAGATTCAATTTAAAAATATTAACCAGAGAGCACTGCATTTTAATCTGATGATCTTTATTTTACAGCATTGTGCTCAGCTCTGCTTTTCATTCCCAGATGACTTAAACAGTGGGGGGGGGGGGGGGAAGGGGAAGGAAGGGAAGATAAATCATACAGGATTATGAAAGCATGCGTCATTTTCAGCCATCCCCATGAGGTCTCTGCCCAACCACATTCATTTTATCTGCTGAACACAGCTGAGTAAGATCCCAGCTATCTCCATGAATAGCGATACACTGTCAGGAGCACAAAGCCATATCGAAAATCAAAAGATGAGGCCCTGATCCTGCTACCACTGAAGTCAACAGCAGAACTCCTACTACTTCAGTGGGTGCAGAGTTGGGCCCAGTACGTTCAGTGAGGAGCTGGTTCTCATCTAGTAGATGATGGAACCATGTTTGCACATTAAATTACAGCAGTTTATATTATGGGCTAATATGCTGAAATCAGAACAGGACGCAAATAATGGTGAAAGAGAAAAACTTGTTGACCTTATGGTTCAGGCATATTAAAGCCTCGTGGCTCTTGTGTTCGAGATCAGTCTTCAGTGTTTTCTTATTAGTTCTGTTGTCCTGACTACTATTGCAAAAGATGGGCTGAAAGAGCATGTAGAAGAGAGGAAGAGAGTCGGGAGCTGTGGGCAACAACCCAAGAGGGTTTGAGATGCCCACTGTGATTTTTGTGATGAACATTTACTCACCATTAGGCCAGAGTAACTGGGGCAAGATGGGCACAGTTGATCAGATTACACTGTAGTCTGTGTTACTCCATGGAATGGTCACATGAGCTGTTCCTCTCTCCTCATGCTGTAATGGACATTCCAGGGAAAACCAAGTGCTGGTGCTGAAGTAAGCTACATTTGCTACAAAATGTTTGAAACAAACTCCTCCAGGCACTAGTTTTATATATATCCAAGAACATTTCAATTAATGTTAGTAAAGGGGCTAACAAAGACTTTTATAGTCAAAAACATTTTAAAAAATGCTTCATCCTTTCTTGACTTATGTATAAACACTCGTTTTCTCTTTCATACATGGGAATTACCACTTGACAGTATCCCAGAAAAACCTACTAGAGTTTCACAGAAATCAGAAGAAACTTGGAATTTCCACAGCTTTTTGCTGAGGAATTCAACCTTTTGGTTATGTGCAGTTAGAGTCTTGAGGTTGTGAATTTCAGATAAGTCAGTTCATTTCCTTTCCCAAGTGTTACTAATGACCTCCTTTGCTTGGCCAGGGTCTGTTTAAATTCAAGTATTTTTTTTTAAAATGTGGAATTAATTCACCAGGAAGGAATATCTAATTTGAAAGAGGTAGTTCAAAAGACAGACTGGTGGATCAGCTAATAAACTGCATTTCAATGGAGATCAATATAAATAAGATGGAAACTATAATGATAGTTAATAGGCACTTTTTTTTTTTTTTTTTTGGCTGCAAGGCACCTTACATGACAAAGTGGGATTTCATAATAAAAACTTATTTAAATTCAGCTGCTGCTGTAGTTCCATAAAAGATTTTTGTCAAAGACAAGGGACAAACAATCTAAAATGTCCAAGTTTAAATTTTTTATTAGCTTGAGGCAGTAGAATCCAAAAAAAGAGTGCCTATTCCCTCATTAACCCGATTCAGCGACGATCCTGCAGTCTACCACCCACTACTTGCTAGGATTTCATACACAAAGAGCTGTCTCTGAAAAGGCAGGTCACAGCAAGCCCAGCTACAAGGCAGGCAATGCTGTAGTCTTAGAGGGGAAAAAAGGATCCTGTCCGTCACAGCGACAACCCTCATCATCTCCACATGACTGCACCAGCTCCTGCCTACCTAATCTCTTAGCTGAGTTACCATGCAGATGACTTGCTGATCTCTTTCTAATGTTTAGTTTAACATGTCTTCAGTTAGCACTAGCATATGACAGTACTGACAGCCGTGGCTGTTCCTTTTAAAATATCATGTCAGAAACACAGTGCAATAAAGCCAGGGATGCGCTCCATGGCTCTGCGTACCATTATGATAGTATGGATTTATTTTTTAATGAGGAAGATCTGCATCTCGGGAGCTTTTTTCATGTGTCAGGATGCATGGACAAATCAGCAGCACATCACACCGGCCAAAAATGAAATGCTGACAAATGTAGATATTTCAAATTTAATTGACACCTAAATGTACTTAAGATAAAAATATAGAAAATCACTGAGCACTGGGGTTTGGGAATTAATGAAGGGAATTCTATAATCATTTAAAAGGTTATTTCATTTACAGAGAGGGAACTTTAATTTATATATTAAAGTAGATGCTTTGGGTTTTTTCTGATTACACAGATCATACTGTACAGGTGCAGCGTGGACCCACTTGTATTGTTTTTTCCATGCACCGGGTATTCCAAGTTTCACATATTTCTTGATTCCTGGAATAGCTGTGCAACTGCTCAAGGGAATTAAGGGTGTAGTAAATATGAAGAGAGTAAGGGGTTTGGATGTGTGGAGTACTTGTTACCAATATGAAATGGAGACCAGAGACTGGGGAAATCCCTATTTTTTCTCACTAAGAACAAAGCACAAAATCCAGCACCTGTAATACTTTCCTGTAGAGTATGAAAAATCATTAAGCCTGGGTATGCACTACCAAAAAAATTCCAATATTTGCTTGATTTTTTTTGTAATTAGCTTCTGCCATCTTTGCATCAGTTTACTGGTGGGAATGTTCCCAGGAGCATCGAATGTTAAGTGAATAGGCACACTTTTAATTGACAAACATTAGAATTCACACTAGAAATCTGATGCTAAGAGTTACACTCATCCAATCAGGTAATGAAAACAATACCATGTGACCTGCATTGTCCAATGAGAGCTGACAAATTGAATTTTGTATATTTTTAGTGAACTGCTCACGACTCTACAGAACATGATATATTAAAAGTTGCCAAGTAATTTCTAATCGGGATAAGCTGAAGAAAGTTATCACCTGCCCTAACAATTAACAGGTAAGAGTCTAATAAATTATTAGTTTAACATTATTTGCTTATCTCAAACAATGCTAGCCTGCACAGAGCGCACTTCCACTGCAGATATCAGACCTCGTTACAAAGGCAGGTTGTATGTTAGGTAGATTCTTCCTTAATTACAAATGGAGGAACTGAGGCCCAGAATTTCAGTTACTTGCCCAGTGTCACAGAGGAAGTTGGTGGCAGATTCAGGAATTGGAGCCAATCTTACTCTGAATCCTAGACCATGCTGCCTCACTAACCAACAGGATGTAAGGGGTCTTTGGAAGACTATGCTTTCATGTTGGAGTTTTGGATGAGAAGGGCCCTTGGTGGCATCTACATCCTCCCATACTGCTATCAAACCCATATGGCCTACCTTCTCATTGCTACCACTCCTCTCTGGCCTTCTAATCAAGACTGGCATCATGAAACAAAAACATACAATGAACATACCAGTGACTTCCATAATTCTATATAAGACAGAGGAAAAATGCCAGTAGGTAAGTTTTAAGGATGTTTTAGTTTTAAGATTAAAGATGCTGGGTTTAACAACTATAGCAAGTTATGAAAAAGGATGACTCTGCTCCAGTCACCCTTTCTCCTGATTTACTAGTTCCATGATTGGATTCGGTTTTCAAGGCATCACCTTCTTTGTGTCTAGCTTCCTCCATGACAGCCTTTCCCCATGAAGATGAAGAGGACAGCATGTAGCAGATCTTTCTGCAATATTCTGCAGTGATTTTATGTATTCATTTTTGACCCAGCTGCATTTGCTCAGTTAGGAAGCAGGCTGGCTTAACCACCTCCCCAATAGATGTTCTTGCTTACAATGGTGCTGTGCGAAACCTCTGTACCATACACAGTAATTTCCAGGTGGCAGAGGCTCTAGGAAGCTGGCCACAGCAAGTGAAATGCAATGTGCTTGATAAGTTACCACCATTCAGCTGAGCCATCATGCTGATTTCATGCTAACTTCAATGTAATGAGCCCACTATCACACAGCAGCCAATTTTCATTCATACAATACATGGGAAAGTCATTAGTGCTTCTATAGTGAGTACTGCATAATTTCTGGAAAGTCATAATGAACGGCTGCTGTTGCAGTGATGTTGGTTTAGCCTGCCCAAGAGCCTTTCAACTTGCAGTTAATTGTGAGCTTAACCCTCTGCTTTTCCATTTTAATTTCTACTCACTCTGAGTGCCCTGGAAGCCAGCTAGTCAATATTTAATGTGAAGAAACCAGAACCTAGAGCTCTCCCTGGAAGCCCATTGCGTGCTTAACAGGCAATCTGGATAGGTTAGTTGGATGCAAAAGAGGTCTCACACACAATAAAAATGGCCTATCAGAGCCATAACTATTAGCATCAGCTCTCCATGCTGTAGGGTCAGAGATAGAGATAACCAGGATAGACTCAGGTTTTAAAGCATAAACATGAATTTTAACAGCTGCATCCCCCAATTATTTCTATGAAAATCTAGGTTTGTGTTTAGAGTGTGTCATGGATGACTTGTCTCAGCCCAGGATGGTGACCCAAAACTTCCTGGGTTCTTAAATACCGAGGGCTAGTGGTATCTGATCCTGGCTCTGCCTCTCTGCTGATTCACTGTATGGCCCTTCGACAAGTCTCTTATGGTCTCCTTGTCTGAGGCACTGAGCAATCCGTGCAAACTCAGGGGGCTCAGCTCTTCTGAAAATGAGCTCAGTAACCTCTCTGCATGAATCTCCCTAGGTGTAGGGCACTGCTCCTACCTGGGGGGCATCTGGGAGGAAGGTTTGCAAAGCACTCGGAAGATGAAAAGTGCTGTACAAGGATCAAGTGTTTTATGTTTCTTTATCGGGGGAAGGGAAACTCAGATGGGCCAGATTCTGCTTTTTATTCAAGCTACAGAGCTTTCCTTTTGGATGACCAAATCAAGCATGATAGGGCCTAAGAGTCCACAACCACTGGTTACATATTTACCATAAAAACAATTTTTAATAATTGGCTTTTTGCACTAACCAGATTTTTTTTTCAAAGAAAAAAAAGATTGTTTCTGTCCAAAAATTCTTTTTTTGATGAAAATTTTGGAGAATTTTTTGTTGAAAATAAAAAAGCTTTAGGTTTTCAGTGGCTGAAGAGCAGAAATTTTTCAGTTTTTGGATTTTTGATAAAACTCTGGAAAATCTCAATGAAAAAAATTCAAATTTCACTACCTTTTTCATGGGTGAAAAAACAATTTCCCCACAAACTTTAATAATGTATGTGGCATAACAACAGACTGTCATGCTGGAAACAACCCAAGTGCTTTTGGGAGGTGCCACCGCTACCCTCCGGGTAGAATCCTTCAGACTTTTGATTTTAATCAACGATCCACTGGAAAATAAAAACATGCCCCAGGAAATGACATGCTTTGCTCGTACAGGAAAAGTACGAACACACAAAACTAGAGACAGTAAATTTCTCCATGTTAAATAAGTGCCTTGATAAATGTAATGGCTGGAAAAGGATGCCTGAGTGGCAATTGACTTTTCAGAAAACGGATGCTATGTTACAACTTCAGAGGAGATTGTGTATTGTGATTCATATTTGCTGTAGTCCTTTATAAGAGCTAATGCCACATTTTTGTGTTTTTTCTCTCCTTCAGCTAGAAAGAGGATGCAAGACCCATAGACTGGGCTGGTATTTTAGAGACGTTGAAAAATGCCCCTTAGTCCAATTGGAGTCATTCAGAACCGATATACTAGTGGTGCTGAAGGTACAAAACCTCCCACTGAACCCAAGCTCCTCCTTACAAAGACCTTCCACATATGAGCATCTGAGGAGATTCACTGCTTAGTAATGACAGGTTTCAGAGTAGCAGCCGTGTTAGTCTGTATCCGCAAAAAGAAGAACAGGAGTACTTGTGGCATCTTAGAGACTAACAAATTTATTAGAGCATAAGCTTCGTGGACTACAGCCCACTTCTTCGGTATGCATCCGAAGAAGTGGGCTGTAGCCCACGAAAGCTTATGCTCTAATAAATTTGTTAGTCTCTAAGGTGCCACAAGTACTCCTGTTCTT